>NW_010511463.1:16041-51273 GCF_000687285.1 Phaethon lepturus
GTCACACAGCAAGGACACAGACCGCATGAGCACATGCTCCTCGACCAGCGAGCAGTCAGTTCACTCCACCCAGAGTAATGGGGTAAGAGCGGAGCACCTCTGTCCTGCGAGCTCTTCTAAAACCTTCCCATGCTCCCTTTCTGTGCGTTACCATGACTCTCCGTACTAACTTCTGGCTCTCCAGTGCTGTCCTGCTCTGAAATAATCAACTGTTCGAATATCTTCTGCACATTAAAAAACCAAAATTGTCTACCTCACTGTGTATGTATGCATACAAACATGGATATGTATACAGACACAAAAGCAACTGCTAACATTAGATGCAATTTCTGCCTCTGCTGAAAACATAGATCACCGGGCTGATACTTACTAACTTGCTCTCCTTGCTTTTTTCGTCTCTAATTTGAAGGCTCATAATTAACATGCTGAAGCGTGGCAGCCAGAGCACCTTGGGGGTATGCATTGCAGCCAGCACTTAAATCTGACTTTGAGATTTTGGCAGATTGCCTTGGGGCTTTTTTCCCTTTCACGCACAAATCCGCCACCATTGTCCTGTTGAGTTTTAACTTCGTGGAGACATCTACAGAACATTCTCTGGGCTGCTTGATTTTTATTTTTTATTAATTTATTTCCCCCCCCCCCTACTTTCAGCCTTAGTTGCTGTACAACATTCTCTTTTTAAATCCTGTGTCTGATCAAGGAAGCTTCCTGCAATCCACTCAAAATAGGCCAACAAAACCTACCTAAAATAATCCTCCTTCTACTACAACCAAAACAAATAGCGACTCCACTTGTCTTTTCTGCTTTGTAAGAAGAACTGGTTTAGGGCATCTGGAGATTCAACCTTTTAGTATGCACTTGGTGTGTTTGTGCGGAAAGCTGGGGTATCAACAGAATCCACATTCTCTGTAATAACGTCCACCAGGAAATGCAACACAGCAATCACAGGGGCATGTGCAAATATAAAGCAAAAAATTTCAAGGCACTTGCCATGGATGTGGTAGGCAGGCTATGGTGCCTTTCTTTTTAAACTCGCATTTGATTTTTCTCTCACTAAGTGTTGTGTTCACAAATGTTTGTTTTTCCACTCTCTCACAAATAGTATGCAATACCAATTTTGCAATTCACCTAACTTTCCGGACCTTTTTTAAGTGCATGCATTTCTTTATAGAACTGTTTAACACACAGAGCTTTCTTGATTTCTTAGTTCTTACACTTACTCTTATAATAGCTTCAGAAGAAAAAAGTATGCTTTGCATGTATCGTATTTTTATCCCGATCTTCCTGCAGCTTTTCATTTGATTTAGCTCTGTCTTGTGTTTATCTTCAGTCTAGCAAAATGTGATGATAATGGGATATCTGGGATAATTTGAGTATTTTGTAAATACCACACAGTATGTGAATCAAGGTGATGGTACTTCTTGTATGCAGAAAAGACTTGCATAGTATTAATTTATGTCGTTCATTAAAAAAAGAGAGAGGGAGAGATGGGATGACACTGAGTTTTCAGAACATTTGAATTTTAATACTATGTCAGCAAAGACACGGTTGCTTGTTTTTATCTTATTCTAAAATGTAATATCTGAATGCATGTCTTCTGCTTCACAATTGTTTCTTTTAGTTTAGTAATTGAGATGGGGCATAATTCTTCATTTATAACCTCATTTCTAGACCATAATTCAGGAGGATTTCACACCACATTCAACAGGCTAGAGAAAATGGGTTGTGAAGGTTTATTTTGATTTAACCATTTGTGTGTCTGTATTTACATGCACATATGGTTAAGGTTGGTTACTTCTGGAAAAGTAACCTCTAAGAAGAAGAAAAAGGAGTTGGTTTTACTAGTAGTTCAGGAATATGTGAAGAATTTTTTATATTTTGATTGTAAATCCTCCTCTAATCCCATAATTGAGGTCAATAATGATGAGCAGAACTTGCAAAAGAAAAACATTAACTGTGCAAGAATAAGTATTTCCTTGCAAGGCAAAAGAAAAGGCTATCTTTTTGTGGTGAGAATAAATTCTGCTATAAACACATTCACAAGAATGTTTGTTGCTTAGTAGTTACCAGACACGTTTAACAGATTTATCTGTCCTTGTTGAAAATAAGAAATATTCAGAGTTTAGTATGATCCTTTAAGACTTAACTATTAAAAAGAAATGTTATGTTAAAGGAATGTCAGTCCTGCAGTTACACAAATTCCACTGCCTGCTAAGAAACAGTATGTGCAGGAATAGTCTGTGGGGCAAGGTTTGGGGCTTAGGTTGGTTTTGCAACTTCAGCCTTCCCTTCATCTCCTCCTATAAGCCTAACAGAAGGAGTTAACAAAAGCAGCTTTCTCTGAATAGAGTTAGTTTTCATCTAGCTAAAAGAATCTAGCAAGTTATAATCTTAATTTGAACAAAGACTGAAAGCAAGACTGTTTTTTTGGTTCCACCATTCCCGGTTTGCCTGAATCATGGAAAGGGCTTGCTAATACAAAAGACCGTGCAGACAGTCCTCTAGGCCAGATAAAATAAGTTTTCCCACAGGAAATGCATCATCTGGAATTAACGTAAATATCCTTTAATAGGTGTACCATCCAGGATGAGATCTTTTCTCTGTGGTAGCATTTGCTCCATCATCCTAATAGGGCAAAAGAGACAGAACGGACTTGAATAACCCAGTTGAATAAAATAGTCCAGCTAGAATAAAATGTACAGGCTCACTGGAAACCCAAGCATCAATGTGCTGAACATGCTATGAATGAGTAATCAGAGACTGTTCCTTTCCAAATGTCTTGGTTTCTCAGCCAAAGCACTCACGGGGAAGCACAGGTGCCAAGAGCTGGAGTGACTTGTTCAAGACCATTAGCAGATTGGAAGAGAACATGGTTTTCAGGGCTCCCAGTATACCATGCTGTCCACTGACCTCTGCTGCATCTCCTCAACACTGAGAGGAGAAATATTTGACAGTTTTGAGAAAAAAGGTGACACTTTTCATCCTGTCTGCCAAGCTTTCCACTCACTGCTAGCACATACGTGGTGCCTAACGTGTGGTTATGCTATATAAGCACTAGTAGCTTCCAGCTACAGTTGGGTACTGATTGCCGCCTTCAACTCAGCTACTGCTAAGCAATAGTGAGCTCACACTGGTAATGACCTGAAACAGCTTGAAGTAAGAACAGAGGCAAAAGACAGGCACACACGCATACACGCCTCATGCCACATCATTAATAGGCCATCCACTTTGCTTTTAACTTCTTTCAAGAAGGAAATAACTTATTTCAGGGAATAGGTTGTGTAGCCGAGTAATAGATATCACACTTCCATTTATTAAACCTTATATGAGAAATGCATACAAATGGACAAAATTAGTCTTACTTTTAAAAAATAATAATTTCCAGTGAATTCATGGCCAGGAGAAGGCTTTTTGTTCTGAAAAGTGGTATGACTTCTAATGTACACCTGATCAGCTGTAATTAGCTTTCTGCAAATGCTCAGTGGGGAAACAAACAACATTCATGAGCACTAGTTGAAAGTGTATGATAAACAGTTAACAACACTCAGCTATCATAGTTACTAATCAGAAGTGAGATTTCCATCTTTATTCTGATAGTTCAGTGGGCCTGTTTTGCCCAGGAAATGAATAATTTCTTATTTCAGTAATTTACTTCATCCTGTGCGTTCAGAGGAATAAACCTGATCGTACAGATTCAACCAAGGACAAGCCTTGTGGTTTTGAGACACAATGTCAAAAGCCTATTTTGTTCTTTTGTACCTTGTCATATTTGGTGTGCAGAAGGCTGAGATCTGGCAAATAGTGCTAGGAAAGAATATCTGTATTTTTCATTGTCAGAATTTCCAGTGTTTATGAGGTAATGGTTTTGATTTTGAAACTGTACCTATAAGACAAACTGTCCTGCATGCCGTACTGTAGTTTTGTTGCCTAATAAAAATGTGAGGTTCAGTGTCTGAGCTTGAAAAGAAGACCAGTTGAGATCTATATATAAACTGACTTTTAGTTAAAAGAAGTAATCTTGAGTAAAAGTAACGGGAGTAAACTTCTGCAGCAGCTGTACGTGAAGGTATTGAAAGATCAAACTAATTTCCACAAGATAAATAGAGAGGCAGCTTTAAAAGAGAAATCGTAGCTCTTTTCTTTGAGTACAAGCTTAAGTTATGTGGATTATGCAGATAATGTAGCAGGCCAAGAACAGCCTGTCTTCTTCATAAACTTTAAACTTGATTCTCCCCCCTCCTCTCTTTCTGCTTCCAATTGACACTTACAGAGTGAAAGTAGCAGCAGTAGCAATATCTCCACCATGCTGGTGACACACGATTACACGGCAGTGAAGGAGGATGAGATAAATGTCTACCAAGGAGAGGTCGTGCAGATTCTAGCCAGCAACCAACAGAACATGTTTTTGGTGTTCAGAGCCGCCACTGATCAGTGCCCCGCAGCCGAGGGCTGGATTCCCGGCTATGTCTTGGGGCATACCAGTGCAGTCATCACTGACAACCCTGATGGAACCATCAAGTGAGTGCCTGGGTGTGTGTAGAAGGGGAGGAGGAAGAAAAACTTCCAATTTAGACAAGGCTTTGAACCTTTTAAACCAAAAGTCGATGTGATTTTTGAGAAACAAATGAACATCAAGCAGAATGAGTACTTGAGAGGTCCCTTAGCAAATTTCAAAACACAAGCTAGTAAGAAAGAGCCCAGAAGCACTTAGTCTTTATTAAAAAGCTGTAGTAGTGTAATGTTCTGGGAAAAGATGATGAAGGAATACCTGATCTAAGAGCAGCAACAGTTACTGGTTTATTTAATAGAATGAGTTATTGGGCTAGACACCTTTGTTTAGGAAAACAGGCAGGGAATGCTTGTTCCAAGATTCTATGTTGAGCCACAAACCTATTGAAAATAACTGGTTGTGCTCAGGACATCTCTCTCAAATCTGCAATGGGAGAAATTATATCAAATTTCTTAGCACTAAAGTTTTATGTAAAGCTTCCATAGGCTATCTTTGATACGGGTTTTATACTCATCATTGCACGGTTTGATTGACAGTTTGTATTTTCATATAGAAAGTTTAGCATTTGAGCAATGATTTCAAGAAATACTGAACTACAGACTAATCTTACTAGCTTGCTTACAGTTTTAACTAAGGGTACCATCTCTTGTGGATTACTTAATGTATTTCATTTCAGTATACTTTAATACAATGAAGAAACATTTTGACATACTTTTCCAGTGCCATTTGAAACTGGAGAGTATAACACATAACCTGGAGTTGAAAAAAAATTGCTCAAAGTTTAATGTTCTGTATTCAGGAAGTCAACGTCTTGGCACACAGCACTCCGTTTAAGGAAGAAATCTGAGAAAAAAGATAAAGACGGCAAAAGGGAAGGCAAGCTAGAAAATGGTTACCGCAAATCCCGAGAAGGACTTGCCAACAAGGTTTCTGTAAAGGTAAGTGTTACAAAGATGTAGTAGTTTCCAAAAACAGTTGTGTTGAGATTTCTTTAAAAGTAGCATCTGTCAGAATTTCACATGAAGGAATTAGAGGCAACAGTGGTTTTAATGGACAGTGTCTGCAAAATCTGAAAACAGGAAGATTTAATCTTTGAGCCTGCAAGCATTGATATAGCATAAGGATACCGCAGAAAGAGTACAGTGGTGCAGAAATTCTGGTGTTCAGAAGTTTTTTGGATTTTTGTGGGTACAGCCACTTTCAACCCATCACTGTGCTTTGTTTTCTACCATTCTTTAAGTTATTACAAGGTAATCAGGACTAATTCTTCAATTTCTCCTTTCCAGCTTCTCAACCCCAATTACATTTACGATGGTAAGTTGCTTTAATTTTAAAAGTTACAGTAAATACAATTTGATTAAAATGTTGTTTACTTTGTTTAAATTTGCTTGATATGAATTATGTGAGGAACTGAGAGCTTTCTGTCAAAATATATATAGGCCCTTTTTGGATAAGGGCAACAGTTAATGAAATAAGTAATTTATTTTTTCAGATGCAAGGAACACATTTTTGTTCACAAGTCCAAAACAGCATAAAACACAAGGACCTTATGACCTGTTCTGTATGGAGACTGTATGGAAGTTGGGCCTTGCTGAATTTGAAAAATAACAAGGCCAGGGGTTGGAGCTGCTTCATTTTTAACTTTGCACCCTAGGGAACATTCAGGGCCTCTCCAGTGCAGAGGCTGATCAGGGCAAAGATAGTGGCCCTCTGGAGTCGGAGCCAAGCTAGGCTTTTATCTTAACACACAGAACCAAACCTGTTGTGTTTCCCCTGTGAAAAAGGGAAACCTCTACACTGCCTCAGTGGACGAGTGATGTGTTTTGTGTTCCCTTTTGCAAACTTAGCTGGATATAAAGATAGCCCAGCTGAGCACGTCCTTAAATGCTTTTCACTGTAGGGCTTCCTCAGCTTGCCATAAACAGGGTGTTTGGTTCACCATGGTAGCCTTCAGGGTTATCCATGGCATAGCAATAGTATTGTGTCCAAGTTGATGCGGAGAAAAATTCACTAGTTCTGCAGAGCCCCAGCAAGTGGCCTAACCATGGATGTGCTCCAAGGGTCGAGGGGTAGATACACCTTGGAAATTTAAAGTACCATGCTGTTTTGTCTAATAGACAAGAGAGAGTGCAAGGAATAGAAGAACAAATCAATTAACTTCAGTTGACCTAATGCCATTGATTTTCTTTTTCCAGTTCCCCCAGAGTTTATAATACCATTGAGTGAGGTAACATGTGAGACAGGAGAGACCATCGTGCTTAGGTGTAAAGTATGTGGTCGCCCCAAGGCTTCAGTTACTTGGAAAGGTCCTGATCATAACACACTGAGCAATGACGGTCATCACAGCATTTCATACAGGTACAGTAATTGGTGTAATGCCCAAAAGAAACTGCTGAACTGTTCTATTTTCTATTTGCACCCTTGGTGCAGGATAGCTTTTGGCTTTGAGGCATAAAGAAAGGGTTGCCCTCAAACAGAAATATTTCACAGCTGAGATTTTCTGGAAATGTTGTGTAACTTCTATGTATGGCTGGGATATCCAAATGTCATCTTCAGTAGAATTCTAAACACAAAAGAAAATTCAGCTGGTGTTTCTGATTAGCTATTGTAGAGGACATTGTGGTTCTGTCACACTGACCTAGTGCTTGAACCAGAACAGGATGTAGTGACACACCAGTGCTGTGATATGCCATCCGGCCGATCCCTTATTTCCGTTAGTAGCATAGAATCATTTCTGAGGCAAATGACTGCTTTCAGATCACACTACAGTATTTTGCAAAGAAAAGCCTCTGGTTCCTACTGACATGGCAATGTCACTGTCTTTATCATTGAAGCATGGAAATTAAATTTTTGTCTGGTTTCAGCTTTGCTGTGGTAGAGCTTAACAGACTAACTGGTAACTCAAACACCTGATTAATAAGAGAAATTGCTGTATTTTGGAATGTGAAACTGTATGTTAGAAAAGCTTTTTTCTGAAAAAGCATTCTTTTATGTACAGAAAATGTTTAATGAGTAACTTCAGTGTGAAGAAGTGCCTTATTTATGAATTATGCTCTCAACTCAGAATGAAGTGTTGTGAAATGAAATGAAAATGAAATTTTGTGAAAATTTTCTCATTAATAGATAGAAGAGTATGTCATGTTCTTAGACTTTGTGTGGTATAGCCCAACTTACCTGCAAACCTGATGGCATGTTATACTGTTCTTTTTTACCTCCTGCTGCTGCTTTTTCCTTTTTCACTGGGTATAATTTTTTTTTTTGTGGGGAGACAGAGGCGTTATGGCAGCTTTGCTACTGCATCCAGTACTGTTGTGAGATGGGTAAGAGATTAGATTCACTAGGTTTAGTTCACTGTCATTCATTACACTTACAGAATTATATCCAGTAAATCATCTTGGCTGTAGCTGTCAGATTTTTAGAAATAATAATCATGAAATGTTTTTTGAGTCGGGGAGGGGGGTCATCTTCCTATGTTCCTAAAATTTTTTTCCCCTGAAATTAAGTTCTGTGGTGAAGACTGTGGCAAATAGTTTTTGGTTCAGTCAGTCAAATGACTTGCAGTAACTGGGATGAATCCAAAGGAAAGCAATAAAACGATAGAAAATCTTGAAAAGATCCCTTATTGTGAAAGAATAACACAATGTTAGGGTGGTTTTGAGCCTAGAGGTGAAAAGTGTAGGAAGGACTTGCCAAGTATTCACATTTGTAAGAGACTTTTGTAAATAAAATTATCTGCTGTTCATGTCCATGAGAGATGGTAAAAAAAGTACTAGAAATGAATTGCACAGAAGGAGATTTAAGGAGACATAAAAGACAAACCATCAAACAAAAAGGCAGGTTGAGCAGAAAGATAAAGGAAGAGTCTGCAGAATCTTTCCCCTGTGGTCTTACATAGTTTATTGCTGTCTTTGCCCTGGAGCAGAGGGAAAACTTAAACCCTTTTTTAGTTTCTTCCCATCCTCATTCTCCCAGATTCCGAGGTCTCCAAAGTTGTGGTGAGGTGTGCCTTTTGTATTGAAGGGGGAGCCCTCTCTTGCAAGGGATGAATGCTCTGAAAGTACAAATGTTAGATCAGCTTCTGTGTGCTGGGAGTCAGGGATGGAAACTAACCTTTCAGAAATAACAATGATGGATGGTTGTCTCAATACAGCTTCTCATAATTTGAGGGAAGTAGAGGAAGCAGGAAGAAACAGGAGATGCATTTGATTTTTCAAACACAACGGAGCCTGGGATGTGCAGAGACAGAGTGTCAGTGAGGACGATTTTCTAATAGTCTGTAGGACATTCCAAGATACTTGGTGGACACAAGTGCTCAAATTCTGGTAGGCGCTTCTGAAATGGCAGGGACAGGGTTAGTAATGTTTGTCCAGAGAGAGATAGGGGCTGGAGAATAAGAAATATTAACAGTATCAATCTAACTTGGTCTGATTTCCATAGCTTAAGGCCTGTAAAATGAATATGAAGTTAACAGATGCTGTTATGTTTCCCAGTGACTTAGGAGAGGCTTCACTGAAAATCATTGGTGTCACTGCAGAAGACGATGGTATTTATACATGTATAGCTGCAAACGATATGGGTTCGGTTTCATCTTCCGCCAGTCTACGAGTTTTAGGTAGGCCTGTCTCTTTGCTTTTTTAAATCTAGTTACATTCAAACTGTCTGGTATCCAGAGTACAGGGAAAAGAAAACCCCGGTTCCTGGGCATCCCTCTCTTAAAAGAGTGTTGTAACAAACCTTTTTGCCTGTGATATATTACTCGTTATGCAGTTTTATGATGTAGCTAATTAGAGGTTCATACAGACAAGGTGCCTACACGGTACTGTCAACGTGCATTTACTTTGTGTGTCAATACTAGTTCAAACATGCTATGATAAAATCATATTTTATCATCTGCATTCTTAGTTTAGTCTCCATGAATGTCACTATGCTAACATGTATAATTTCTGAGGTGTACAGGTAAGAAAAGAGTAGCATTGGTCTGTATTTTAATAGATCCTTTGCTTGAATTGTAAAGCCACAGTGTTTAGGAGAATATATAACTATTTCTTGTCTTTGCATCTTGGATCTAAATTACATTATTTCAGTACCTGAAGTGAGGCAACCTGAATGTTTGTGAGAAAATGAAAAGGAAACCTGCAAAGATAAAAAATGCCTGTGTTTTGGAGGCACACAGCAAAGGAAAAAAAAAAGTTTTTTTACTTGATGTGTTTGATGGCATAGTGATAAGTTTCAGTGTGTGTTTGTACATTCGGTTATTCTTCTCTTAAGTGTTCAGGATCCTCCATTTTTAGAAATCGGGAAGACACAGGATAGCAGGCTTTCTTACAAGCAGTTTATAACAATTGATGCTATCTGGGTCCTTTTATCTATTGAGAGGCCCATATATTTATCCATTGATGACAATTAATTAATAGATTTTAGATGGAATAGCTCTGTCTCAAATTGACTCATATAAAAGAAAGTAAGATATGAAGTGCCGCATTCTGTCTTTGTATGTTTGTCCCAGCTGATATGGGAACTTGTACAGTTGTCCCGAACCTGATTACAGAAATCATTTTCTTTCTGAGCTGAAAGACAATGGACAATATGAGGCCATGAGCTGCTTTTCAATATGGACACACTCAGCTTCAAAAGAAAAATGATAGGGGCCAGTCCTACTGAGGCAAATTCTTCCTGAAATCTATTCACAAACTGCGTATGAAGTCCAAATATTCCTCCTTCTGCAAACATCTGAAACAATACATTGGTTATAATGACCATTTAGTTCTGAGGATATGAGTATATTAAATTTTGGCTATACTGTCCTTCTGTTGTTTTTGTAGGTCCTGGAAGTGATGGGATCATGGTAATCTGGAAAGACAACTTTGATTCCCTCTACAGTGAAGTGGCTGAGCTTGGCAGGTGCGTTCTGTATGCTGATCTCCAAAGCTGTCTATGTCAAAATACTAACTTCTGTTTCGAAAAATGAAATCCAAGTTGAAAAATATTTATCATATGAGCCTAAAAGACCAGAATTATGTTGGATTAAATAGAAATGAGGAAGCAAAAATTTTACTAGCACTAGATGGCACTGCATAAACAAAACGTATTTAGACTGAAGTGGTATCACAGATTAAGGGATTATTTTATTTTTTAAGCATGCCTTACAGTGACTGATGCTGCTTCTGTAGTGAAGCTATCCTAAGTCTCCTTATTTAGGGTATGAAAATTACAGACAGAAAAAGTCTGAATATGGGCAAAAGAACTCATGTAGAATATACATCTGTCCAACTTAATGATGAACTTTGAAACCTGGAGATCTATTAGGAGACAATTATTTATACAGACACATTTTGTAGAAGATGTCTGCACTGAAAACTCTTGTTTATGTCCAGAAACTGCTCTGTAAACTGTAGTTTATTAGGGATGTAAAATTAGATCTGTCTCAGGATATCTTTCAAGGTAAAAGTATGTCCTTAGTGCATATCTTAATTGATTCTTTCCTTTCAATATTGTATTCCAGGGGCAGATTTTCTGTCGTGAAGAAGTGTGACCAGAAGGGAACCAAGCGAGCAGTAGCCACTAAGTTTGTGAATAAAAAGTTGATGAAGCGAGACCAGGTTACCCATGAACTTGGAGTCATGCAGAATCTCCAGCATCCCCAGCTCATTGGCCTTCTCGATACCTTTGAGACCTCCACCAGCTACATACTAGTATTAGAAATGTGTGTGGACTCTAACATTATGTGTAAAATGCAATCTCTACAGCTGACTTTCTGGTGCATTTATAGCGGTTTATGAATAAGGAACTTACGGATTTCATAGAAGTTTGAAAACACCGAAGTAAAATATTGCAGTTGTCCGATGCCATTAGTAAAATGTTGAGTTCAATACTCAGAAGGAAACAAGTTGAGATATTAAACTGGTATGTGAATGATTATCTCAGTCTGAAGGCCAGGAATTATTTTGTATCAAGTGGTTGCACAAGTGATCTGGTAGCTTGATATCAAATCTCTTCTTCATACGTCTTCATACCAGTGAAACAGTGGACCAGGTTGCCCAGAGAGGTGGTAGATGCCCCATCCCTGGAAACGATCAAGGTCAGGTTGGACAGGGGCACTGAGCAACCTGATCTAGTTGAAGATGTCCCGAGTTATCGCAGGAGGGTTGGACTAGGTGACCTTTAAAGGTCCCTTCCAACCCAAACTGTTCTATGATTCTACAATTCTGCCCTAGTCCTCTGTCTTCTAGGTCCTGCATGCTACAGTTATTCCTATAGTCTGTGGCCTGTTAGTTTTTCTTTGCATCCTGGTGTATGGATTAATCCAAAATATAACCCTTGTTAATTCCAACAGGGCTGACCAGGGTCGCCTTCTAGACTACGTTGTGCGATGGGGAAACCTCACAGAAGGGAAGATCAGACTCTACTTGGGAGAGATTCTGGAAGCTGTGCAGTATCTTCACAACTGCAGAATAGCACATTTGGACCTAAAGGTGAGGAGTGAATGGGATTCCTGGTGGTGTGCACCATTCCAGGCATAAAAAACTCCCTCTTCTAGGAAACTTGCAGCTGGGAACATAGAACTATAAATCGCTTTGAGATTGTATGAAGGGTACGGGTTGGGGCTCCATCCCCAAATGCTTTAAATCACTCATAGCCAGCAAAGCAGAAACTTTGAATTCCCTGTGCTTTCTCCGTAAAGCTTGCTGGCCCTGTGTGGTCCTTTGTGCTGGAAATAACGGCTGACAGGAACAGTTTTGTTTTGTTTTTATTTATTTATTTGGTTATTTATTTACTTTCTGAGAAACTTGCAGCAGAAATCCATTTCTTTCTCAAGAAGCGTAACGTTTGTTGTGAAAGGGACTGCTTTTTCTTTGTTCCTGCAAATATGTTCCTCATCTTTGCACTTCGAGGGCTGTGATCTCTGTGTGAATAGTACCTCTTTGGGCCTCTGTTCTGCCCTTTGAATTTTACTTGACCCACACAGATTTGATGCATTCTAGTAGGAAAAGATGTATAAGGAGGTCTTAATGTGAATATTAATTAAAAACTTATTCTTTACACTTTTTTCCCCCACCTGTATTTGAATAAAAAGGAATTTTAGCATTGACAAGTCATCTTTGTAGGGAAGGGTCTCTTTAGCCAAAAGGGGTCATGGTGAGAAAAAGCAAAAAGAGCCTGCATCTTCCTTCCACATACTTCTGTTTTCCAAGCAGAACCAGTCTGGTCTGCCTATCATGGAAACCCAAAATCTAATTTTTTTCTATTGCAATATGGAGTTCACCAGTACTTTTTTCCAGTATCAGGGTACTTAGAGATGAACTAACTAAAAACTAGTTGTAGGTAAGTCACTCTTATTTTGCTAAGATCACAGCTACAGCAGCAGTAGCTTCAGAAATAAAACCATAAAAATAATTCCACTTTCAACTCACCAATTGTGGGGCAGTTCTGTTGAAGCCATGCACATCCCACTGGACCTTCTGCTGCCATAGTCTCATAACAGTGCTTGACTTCCACCTATACGGCTGCGTTACATTAAAGAATCACCAAGTAAAGCTGAATTCCATTGAAAGCATCATGAAAATTCTTACAAGGTGTTCCAATCTTTAAATGCAAGGGTTTTGTTGTCTCTGTCATAAAGCAAATAGAGCAGTTGCTTTATTCACCCTCTATTTATAATTCTTTAAGCCTAAACTCCCAAACACAGGTTCCTGTGAAACTTTGCAGAGCTGCTGTTGTGAACATCTGCAGTATTATCTGGCAGAACTATATTTCCTGCAAAAATTATAGTGCCAGCAGACACAACACATTCATTGCTTACTGTAGTTGGCAAGATTCTGCCTGCCAGTTAGTTGGTCTGGGAGAAGCCTTGGTAGGACTGCCTGGGAGCTTGGCAGAGCTGGCCTTCAGCAGTAATCCTTGTAGTTTGCAACTGTTTGTTATGTTCTTGAGCTGACAGCACTGGCTGGGAAACACTAATGTTGGAGCATTAAATGTGTGTTAGCCTGACTTGAAAAAAGACATTTTAACTTTTGCTTTTATGTTTTCTAGCCTGAAAATATTTTGGTGGACCAGAGTTCCACTAAGCCAACAATAAAACTGGCTGACTTTGGAGACGCAGTCCAGCTCAACACCACATATTATATCCACCAGTTACTTGGAAACCCAGAGTTTGCAGCTCCTGAAATTATTCTTGGAAATCCTGTTTCCCTCACTTCAGATGTTTGGAGCATTGGAGTGCTCACATACGTCCTTCTTAGTGGCGTCTCTCCTTTCCTGGATGAAAGTGTAGAGGAAACTTGCCTGAATATTTGCCGCTTAGACTTTAGTTTCCCAGATGACTACTTCAAAGGAGTTAGCCAGAAGGCCAAAGATTTTGTATGCTTCCTACTTCAGGATGACCCAGCTAAGCGTCCCTCGGCTGCACTGGCCCTCCAGGAGCAATGGCTGCAGCTGGGGAATAGCAAAAGTGCTGACAGCATTGACATATCCAGACTGACTTCGTTCATTGAGCGGCGAAAACACCAGAATGATGTTCGACCCATCCGTAGCATTAAAAACTTCTTACAGAGCAGGCTCTTGCCAAGAGTTTGACCTTGCTTGAAGTTCTTTCTCATTCTCTTTCACCTGCCAATCAGACTGGAGATGGACTCCTCCTGCCAATCAATCAGACTGGAGATAGACTCCTGCCAATCAATCAGACTGGAGATAGACTCCTCCTGTCAATCAGCTGTTGACTTGAATTTTGAGGAAAGCAAACCCCGAGCCAACCAGCTGCTAGCGAATGTTCGTGTGCAAACGCATTCCAGGGGGTCCCGCGCGGGGTGGCGCGGGGGACTGGCGATGCAGACTTCACTGGGGTGGAGGACGATAGCACTGTACTCTGCAAAAAGCAGTCATGAGCGATACAGTAACAGTATTTTATTCAGGTTTCTGCAAAAAAAAAAAAATAGTTTTTTTAATAAACAAGAGTTGAATTTTGCAAGTGAACTTAGCTACCGTTTTCAAGATTTATTCAAGGAAGAAATGCCTATGTTCAAAGCACTGGTGTTAAAAATGAAATCATGCCTGGAGAAGACTCGCCAAAATGGCTGCCCATTGATACGGCCTCCATTTATAACATCTGTTTTTCACTTGGTCCTAGAGCTTTCCAGTTGCCTCGCCTGTATGTATCTCACGTAGCAGTGCACTGAGATCAGACTCTGCTTTTAAGTGCATCCAACCTCAAAGTTTTTGCATACAAATAGAATGAATCGTTTTGCTCTGATAAAATGTAGGCCTTACTTGTATATAGACTGTTACCTGCCTTCGGTCTGTAATTTTTTTTCCCCCCACCTCCCCTTATCCTTTTTTTCCCCTCCTTCCTAAATGGTGGTATACCACTGTGCGGGTCTTCAGTTTGGGTCAGTACTCACTGTCCCCTTAGAAAAGGACTTCGGGTTGGTGCCCAGCTTGCCGACCCGACTGTCAAGCAGTATACAGCAGGATGAAATACTGTAAATGCACTCATTTGGGATTTTGTTTTCTTTCATATCATGTGCAATGTTGTGGCTTTAACATTTTATGCAACTATTTATGAGGACCTCTGTTGTAACTGTAATAAATATATAGAAAAAGCACATACTTAGTACGGCGAGCTTTATGGTTTTGTTTGTGTGTTTGGGGTTTCTGGGTGGGCAGGGGCGGGTGTGTTGTTCCACACTGTCATTATTAGTTTAAGATGAGGGTTAGCATAGAATTTAGTCAAGACTAGTCAGTTTTAAGGATTGTTCAAAAAAAAAAAAAAGAGAGAGAGAGAGATACTCATATCCCAAATCTCAACCTGGTTAAGAAGTAGGGTGACACTTTTTAAAATTTACTATTATATTCAAAATGCCAAAGTCTGACTTTCCCAAAATCAGTCTCAACACTGACTACTTCTTAAAATTTTCAAATCTGCGTTTACTTCTTTCTGTGAAATGAACAAATGAATTTTGTGCTCTTTGGTGAAGAATACATGCCGAAAGTAGTGGTCAGATGAGGAGAATCTGACATGTAATGTAGTTGTCTTAGTAACTGTTTTTTAAGGCTGAAGTAATATTAACGTGAGCTATTTAAAAAGGCAGAGATGGTTTTCTGTGCATCACTGAGTTCATATGGGTGTGTTGTCATCTATGTTTGTGAGAAATGCCATTTAAAGAAACCAAGCTGACATCCCACGATAGTTAAGATATATGGGTCTTAAGCCATAACCTAGCTTGGGTTAGTTTTGAGCTTTGCGGCTTCCACTGTATTCTATTTATTCTTTTTTTGTTTTGGGGTTTTTTTTTTGTAAAGTTGTACAGAAACTTTTTAAAAGAAAACAACTGACTTCAAAACTGGATGTGTATTCGTACCAACCTCATATCATTATGTTTGTGTATTATTTTCCTTTATTGTTTTAGTTAAATTTTTGCTTTATTTTGCATGTATATTTCTTTGTACAGTGATGTTACATGTTTACACAGTATAATGTGATGTAAATATTTTATTTTGCCATCAGTTATTTTGAAAAAAATTAAACATATTTGACATATTTGCCTGATCTCTTGCTTTAAGGAGTTTGAAAATGTAGGTTTGCTTATATTTTAAGTGGGCTCTGTATTTAAAAAGAAAAAAAGCACGTTATTTTATTGCCATAAAATTCATTTTAAATTGCAGTGATGTATCTTTCTTTCATGCCTTACAAAATAATATTTGCCTTTGCTCTAAGTGTTGAGTGCGTTGTAGTGTCATGATTGCTTTTATATAAAACATGCGTAACTCTCTAACTGTGGAAATTCATTATAGTCTTTATTAGCTAGTAAATTTTGACCAGCAGAGTTTTCTACCAGATGTTCCCAGTTAAAGACCAAAGGATCATATTTCAGTTTAATATTAAACTGGGGAACAGATTTCCCACATCTTTTAGGCATTCCAGATTCATTATAAAAAAAAGTTACTTTCAACTGTAAAGACTTGGGTTTTGCAGCTAAACTCTGTTTGCATCCTATAAGGGATGAAGCAGAAAAGTTTTTCATTGTGTACATTCCTCTCTCTCTCCCTTTTCTGCTATCATTAATCCATTTGCAATTCAAAATGAAGTGAGAGATCAGAGAACAATAATGAGTATTTATGCTTGTCACTGCATTGTATAGATGACTTTTTTCCCACTCTTTTTTTCTGCTATTACCTGTCAAGTGATGAAACAGTCCCTTTATTCCTCATAATTTACTATTGAGAGAGACACTTTACATTGAGAGAGACACAGAATATTCAGGAAGGATGTACTGCCAAGGATGAGCCACTGGGAGCTTTTTCCATGACAGGGAAATATATGCAACATGCTCCACGGAAGAGTTTGTATCCTAGAGTTCTCTTAAAATACTTTTTCCTGACTGAAGATATCCTAAACTGGGGAGAAGTTACCCAGATGCTATACAGACAAATAATGCACTTGCAGGTGTTTTAAGCAGCAGAGATATTTTTCCTCTCATATGTAAACAAGAGTGCACTGTTTCTGGCCCTCTCTGTGAGCCCCGTTACTTGGGAAAGCTAACGTCGTTTGACAGAATGGAGTTTTGCACGTTCTGTTCAGTGCAAAAGCTTCCAGCTGAAGAAAGCTTGCATGCTGGCTCCTCAGCTTGGATATCTCTTCAAATGCTTTGAAGAGATAATGTATGAGTAAGATCCTTTTGTTTTGCTAAATTGTGTAGTTGGCGCTGCAAATGGCGCTTGGACTCCGTTGGGTGCGGTTCTTGTTGACTGTCCTGCACTCAACAAACCAGCACCACAGGCTGACAGAGTGGAAACCAAAAGCATGGGTGGGAGCAGGTGGTACGAAGTTTCTGATGCAGGAATGTTGTAGAGCATAGGGAATGGCAGTCAATACCACAGCTGAAAGGGGGAAAAATAGCCAGGGAGGTTCAAGAGAAGAATGAGTCTAAATGTTTCTTTTTGATAACGTACCCCAGTCACTTCTTACTGATAGTTTAGGAAGAAGAAAAGAGGTTGCCAGACTTTAAAGTCAGTGCATGTGTCAGTAACTTTTCAAGCGGGGTTTGGGAATGCAGGAGTTCTCCATGGCACATTTGATGAACACAGCTAAGCTCGAAAACCACTGTGCAGCTGCTAGGCAGAAAGCCTGGCTAGGTAATATGGTCAGGGAAGCAACCTGCACCATCTTCCTACTGGGCAGAGGCCTAACACATACTTGCCTGTGCTCATGAAGGGTAGGATGGGAGAGCTTGGTTTTCTCTTTATAGAGTTCACTTAACTATAAGTCATCCTCATTTTCCGATGGGACTATTAATGTGTTGATGAAAGAAGGAAAAAGAATTGGTTTTTTCTTTCTCCAAATCCAAAAGCATGTTCAGGGCAGGTCATATCAGAGATCCTCCGGAACGGCACAGCAAAAGCATCTGTCTTCCTGAAAAGGTTCCAGTACCTGTGCAAACCTGATTGGTAGTAGAAGATGCCTGAAAACATAATGGAAGGCTCTTTGCATGTAATGTACTGCATGATATTGTCAGGAACCATTAAAACCCTACTGCTGAGGCAGTCAATGTAGGACTCCATCAAAAAGAGGGGCTGGTGAGTGAGAAATGAATGTAACCAAGGAGAAGACCAATGGCTGACGAGGTTAAGCTCCATGGTTCCCAAAATCTTAAGAGAAATGAAGACAGGAATATACTTAGCCAGTGGCTGTGGGTAGTGAAATCTATGAGTAGCTGGTATTTGGTGAAGTGTTTGGACAGCCAGTCTTTGCTGTGAACAGCCGTGTATTTGTGCGCTAGGGATTAGTGCAGGGAGTGTTACCGTGTCTGCTCCAGTCCAGAACATGAGCTAAGCTTTATTATACCTTTTCCATGCATGTATAGACTCAGTGTGGGTGTGTTACTAATTTCTTTGCTATAGAGATTCAGCTGCATGTGGAGGTAGGTAGAATCAGGTAAGACCAAGTCTCTGTATTTGTTTAAACCAGCTTCAGGTATTGTGGTGTTTTTGTCAGAACCACTGCTTTATCCCTCAGGCAAACAGCTTTGAATTTTTTTCTGAAACTAAATCTTGATGGAGGTTGTATTAGAGAGTAATGGATAGGTTTTGCATCTGTAGATGTTGTACTTCCAGTACTTTTTGCACATTCACATCTACCCAAGCAGTCAAGACAAAAGGCTTTTTCTGTGTGCACTATAATGCAAGAGCGTGATGATCTCTCATCACTGCAAAGGAGTTGGTGCCCACTGTTCTCTCTCCTTCCTCGCAAGCAAAGACGCGTGCTCAGTACCTCAGGCTTCACATCCCTGGCGGTCGCCTCAGTATTTCCCAGGTAAATGCACTCGGTGGTCCTCTGTGTCATGCCGTGACACTGAGCATCAATACAAGAATGACATCTCCCGTTTCACTGACCTGCTACAGGGACTGAGAGCCTGATGTATAGGAACAAGAGAATACACTTCTCTGATGATGTCTTTGTTCTCAAAAGAGGAACAATTCTCATCTTCCCTAATTCACTCCCCTTAGCCCTACCCAAAAAGCTTCAGGGCAATGGGGGTGGAGGGGCAGCTGGAGTTACTGAGGAGAGCAGTCTGGTCTCCTATTCCCCTCGTAATGTCAGGAAAGCCAGCACCAAGCCTGCTAATAATAAACTTGCATCAGCCAATCTATGCCTTCCAGCAAAAGAAGCTGTTATGAACTGTAGTGTTAGAGAAGAGCACCAAGTTTCCGGTTTTCCCTGCTGGTTGTAGGTTAAAACGATGAAATGTACTGGATACATCTGAGGTTTAATACATGAACTCTGAGCTATCTTCAGGAAAGATGGTACTCGTAATGTTTCCGTTGTCTAATTGTTGAGAGCAGTAATCTGAAAGCTGCTTTTTTAATGAGTTTTCTTCTTAACATATGCACTATCCTCTTAACTGCTGGAGGGACTTTTCATCCTTGTTCGAGGAAGTGTGTAGATGAGGTACTTCAGATTGCATCCATTGCAGTGGATGAACCTTCAGATTCCGTCATTATGCCTGTGGTAATGTATTGGTTCTCATTGCTCCAAATTTCTGGGTTTCTGAAGGAAAATATCTTCCATCCAAAGAGGATGAATATATTGAACTACAAAAAGGATGAAACCTTCACACCAAAGCAACACTTCAGTCTCTACAAACTGAATTTCCAGTCCCCCAACGACATTCTGTCCATTCCCACCCCAGTGTGTTCTCAGTCACACTAAACGGTCTTCCTGACAAAATGATGGCTTTGCATCTCATGGAAGGAAGGTCCACTGAGGATTACTTAATACCTAGTTATTGGTTTAGAATGGCAGTAGACCATTGATAACCATAACTTTGTGTAGCAATGTGTTATGCAGTACAACCCCATACTATGTGAAGAACCCGCTGACATCGTCTTTTCATGTCTCTGAAGTTCTGTTTTGGAAAAAACAATGAGCAGTTCATCTCCCCAACATTTGTGTCCTACCTTTGCTTACACTGTCTTCTACCTTACTTTTCCTTTGGTCATCTGTTTACCCAGCTAAAGAGTATCGGTCTATTTATTCCTTATGGGGAAGCTATTTATCATCTTAATTGCCTTTCTCTGAACCTTCCCTAGTTCCAGGTTGTATATTTTCTGTGATGGGAAGGCGTTGAAGCTCACACAATATTCATGATACAGGTGCATTATGACTTACACAGCTGCAAAATGGCACTTCATTCTCTATTCCTTTTCTAAAAATGCCAAGTGTTCACCTTGTTTAGACTTCTTTTGAGATAATACTTCTTAGACTAGTAGATCCTGAGATCATGTTCCCAAGTTCAGCGGCAATCGTCAGTTTAGAGCCCATGATCATACATGTAAAACTTGGATCCCCCTTTCAGCACACCACCTGTGAACATTAATTTTCTCTCACTGAATTTTCTCAGCTGCTTTATTTCCCAGACAAAGCTGAGGTATTACAGTTGCCTTAGGGAAAATGGAGATCTCTTATATTAAACAAATAGAAGCTGACTACTGCTGGCCTTCACTTTACTACTCAGATGGTCAGCCTAGCTCCCTTGACTTTTTCAAGAACTCCTTTTGCAGTTTTCTTGCCAGCTCCTGGAGCCATAAAACTCAATTCCTCTTGTCCCAAGGGTGGAAATTGTAACTCTGCCTTGGACTTGATTAAGCTGAAACTTCACTTTCAAATTAAATTTCAAACACTGATTATAGTGAGCCTAGCACTCTCACTTCAGCAAAAGGAATTACTTGGGTCTCAAGCAGGAGGCTTGTTTTCGCACTGAAATCACGCATCAGGAGTATCTCTAAAGATTACTTGCAGAAATTTCCCATGAAGCTTCCTGAAGACTCACCTGGCAGTAGTCAGCACCAGGAATTCACTTAGCTCACCCTGAACTCAGTCTCTGTGAGGGCTGGTATCCCAAGGGCCGCTCCCAAAATACTGAGGAAGAGCTGGCAGCAGCTGGAAGTTTGCCTGGTTGTACCAGTGGGAATCTGCCTAATCACTTCTGGTTGAATAGCAATTTACGTCACGTGTCTTGTCTGTTTTTACACATCTTGCCTGTGTGTTGCTGAAGACCATGTGATCCCTTGAGATGGATCGTTCTTTAAGCTCTCAGACTTTCCCTTCAGTGATGCCAAGATCCACTGAGCATTTGCAGAATGATGTCATTTATTTTGCCATCTCTCAAGACTAATGGTGAAAGAGTACTTCCTCCTTTGGTGATGAAGTGCTCTTCTGGGACTTGGAGGGTTCTGGACTCTTTGCTTGTCAGGAAAACTCAAACCTGGGAATCTGTGCTAGTCCCAGTTACAGGAGTTAGTGCATCCATTGGTTGGTTTGGTTTTGTTGCTGTTTTTGTGAGCTTTAGATACTAGTGGACCGTCCTGACTGGTTCACACTGATAGAAAAGAATGTCATGATATAACATGAAGTATTAATGGGAGGCTTTTAGGATGGGGTGTCCTGAGGGTAACTTGATTCTCACCAAAAAGCGCCTGAATGTCAAAATTACTCACTGCTCTTGGAGTTTGATGGAAGCCTAAACTGTTTCTTCCAAAGATCATTCACAAAGTAAGGCACAGTGTAAATCTGGTGATGATTGCTGCTTTTACCCTGGTTACTGGTCATGGATGACAACTGGGGATCTTCCCTCACTTTTCAGACCTGTTTGCAAAGAACATAAAGCATGCTGTTGTACTCCATCCCACAGCTTGGGTGTTGAATGGTTCTCAAGTCTAAATTGAGTCTAGTCTTTATTTGTCTTTTTGGATTAAGTACTAATTTTTCTAATTGGAGCTGATTTTTCACCTATTGTTTAGCCATTCATTTCCTTTTCAAAACCTCCACCTGCTTAATAGTCGGTTACTTTTTTAAATGGAAATATGATAGTCTCTATTTGATGAAGTATGGATATAGTATAAATATTTGATACATGATAAAGTATAAGGTTGCAATAGGGGTCAGCATCTCTACTGGGGAAGTCATCTGCTTGCTGTAAGAGGCTCTCTGTTTTCTCTCATCCCACTCTCTAGGGAATTTTTAGGTATGAAAATCCTAGCTGAATTCCTATTACACTGGTGGTCATGATATGGATGAGGCAATCATCTGAGCTTGTAACAGCTTCACCTTTTGACAATCTTCTTTTCTTCCAGGAGCATGAGAGAGATTCAGGTCTAATAACTGTTCTTTCTAATGTTGTTGTCTTCCAGGTAATTTGTCAGGGGGTTTTAAGAGCTTATGCTGGGCCAATAGGTGTGTGTTGGTTCTGCTAGGAGTGAAGAAATTAATGTCATTATTTTCTTTTCTGTCTAGCACATTTCTGTGGTCAAGGAGTAGCTTCATAACTCATACAAAACTTCAGCTTTGTCCTTTGTTCCTCAAAAAATCAAACCTTTCAGGGCAATCTTCATGCTTTTCCTGGTTTCAGCGGTTAAGCCACAACAATACTACATGGTGGTTGCCAAAATAAACTCATCTGATGGTGTGACCCTGGGAAAGTAGTCTCACAGGTTCGTGACCTGCAGCAAGGCTATCAAGGTAGATCCACTACCTTTGCTGAGAGCATTCTGCACTGCAACTCAAGCAATAGCAGTGAAAAATGTCCTTGTGATTTGCAAAGTCATCGTTGGGAAGTTGCATTTGCACAAAGGCACTACGCTGCTCCTCAGTTTCCATGCATGATGCTTCTGTTGCTGCTCAGTAATAGTCTGAGATAGATCCACAATCAGTTACTCTGTGAAAATGTATGGTATTGCCTGGATTTATCGCACAGTGTGGGGCATGTATGCAGGCACCCACGGGAGAAAAGAAAACTGCTCATTCACTTGCACACTTTAAAACATGTTCTCCATATGTTGCTGTTTCTTCAACTACCTTACTTCTGACAGATCATCAGATGTGAGGAAATGAAGGCTATAATGCCTGGACTGCTAAATTACATTGGCACACATGGATAACATTGTGCTGTGAGAAAGGGTGGCAGCTGCAGTGGCAAACACTGCAAAAAGATGTAGGTATGTGGAAAAATGGATAGATTTCTTCAAGGTATGTTGATTGCACATACAATTCTTGGTGGTTCTTTTTTCTGAATTCAGGGGTTGCAAACTAATGTCATGCCTAAAAAGGTATTTGCCCTTCCTTTGCTTTCTCTGTAAGTAGAAATGTAGCAGTGATGAAGAGAGGTGATTATAGGTGATTATTTATATGCACAAAGGACAGAAGCCTGGTTTCCTAGGGCTGAATTATGTGGTAGTTCATAGGAAAGAAATTAAAGCTTTTCCCAAATCTCAGTTACTCATGATACTCGTGACATGATAAGAGCATGAGCTTTTTCTGCCTGCTGTACTGGAGAAGCCAAGGGTGCAACATGCAATTCGAGACAGTGATTCAAAAACGTACTCACGGAGGCCAAGACAGACGGAGATTGGGGAGATATAAGACTACAGAGAGAAACAAGTGAAAGACAGCAGGTAAACACTGAAAGGAGGTGACTGCACGTCTTACTAGGATTCCAGTGATGTTGGCCTCTTTAGGCGTAGGCGTGAACAACGCTGGAGTTTAACTGTACATCTGATCCCTGCCACCACCTCAGAGTCTGACCAAGGGAAGAACAGTACACCTACAGAAACCATGGCATGGCTACCTATGCGTGTTCCGCTTTTTGGTATGGAACTTTGCAACAAATATCTAATTTACTTAATGTCTTTTTCTTCACACTGATACAGTGCAATTTGCTACCTCTTTGTACTGGCTGTAAATTGTCTGTTACTAGGTCATGACTAGCTTTAGAGAGTGCACTGCCATCCAGCAGCTCAGCCAGGAGAAATACATTGCAGCCAATTTCCAACATCTTTGGAGCAGGATGGGAGAAATGCTGATGAGGTTGGTAACCCCTGGAGATGGGAAAGATGCAAAATAGTAATCAAGATTTTTACTCGAAAAAGTATTTCCAGTAATTTCTGATAAGCTTGGGTCTAGTGGAGTCAAGACAAGAGTATACTGAGAATAGATGGCATCCCTTCAAAATAATTCACTGTGCAAGTTAAAAGCATTCCTCTAGAAATATCTGCCGCTTGTCTTGGAAGCTAATATCCCAAAGACTGCAGAGATAAAGTTCAGAGAGAGGAAAATATCTTTATTTGGAATTTAATAAAGATACTATAAGTATCTTTGAGTAAGAATGTTCTGGCATAGTAAGTACATGGCCAGCAGGGCTATGATTCCTTTTCATCCTCCGAAGGATTTATGGATGGGTAGGGACAGCATTTGTGAAAGCAAACATCTGTTTCTGTTTGCATGCTGTGACTTTTCAGTTGTGCGTGGTTAGGTAAGTAGCACAAGTACCTGATTAAAATTGAATCTTCCTCTTGAGTCTGTAATGTTTGGTTTAACAAATAATCAAGAAACGTATTTTTCTCTGTTAGTCAACTGCAAGAGTTGAGAGGGGTAACCTTTTACAAAGCCTAAACACCATCTGTCAGTTTTAAAAAATAAGGAGAAAATTGTAACGTTCTTTTCCATTAGTTAAGATGCGAACTGTTTCTGTACTTAAGTGCTCCACAGAAGCTCTTTATCTGCTTAACAAATGTATTCCCAGATAACCTGAATATTTTTTCTAGCAATCTCGTTTTTCTAGTTTATAATTTCTACCACACATCAGAGCCTGTATTAGCAAGCAACCATTGTGAAAATCTATTTATATTTGAAGTAGTTTTGTTGGTTGTTTTTTCTTTAAGAAGTATTGAAACCACATGTGCATGTGGTGGAATCTAATAGCGTGAAAGCTGCAGCTGAAGTTGTAAAAAGTTTTTTTCAAAGCCTTGGTATTACTGTCCTATGTAAAGCAAGGTTTTATTTTCCATGGTTAAGTTTGTTTGATGTCAAACATTGACTTTTTGACCAAGTCAGGCAGAGAAGTATCAACTTCTACTGTGTTACTTGAGCTTCCCCCTCTGTTGTACTTTAGAGGTGCAAGGGAAAAGCTTTCCAGTTGGATAAATGGGTATTAGATGAAGAATACATCTCTTGTGTAAATGTTGGAGGTCTCCTATAGCAAAGTAGTATACGAGTGGGTTGTCTTAAGTACCAACAGCTGTTGTATTTCTCTTTTATGCTATGGTGCTCTCATGGGGCATCTGCCACCCTGCCTTATTGCAGCTCTTTCTTGTCATCAAGGCTTTGGGGGGGGGGTAGCATTTCAGAATTTCTCCAGCCACTGGAAGTGAAAATGATGTTATCTCATTGTAGAGAACTGTTACACTGAAAGGTGTTACCTTTAGCAGGGATTGCTGTTCTAATCTTTCTGCTGGAGGACACAGTCCCCAGAGCTCTGTTTGTACCACTCTGGGGAGCTCTGCCGGAGCTGGTGTCCCAAGACATCTACTCACATTTCTCCAGGTTCTTTCCATCTGTGAATACTTACGGCTTTCCTACACCACTCTGTGAGAGGGAAGGCAAAAGGGCTCTTTGCTAATTATGGAACAGTTAAAAAGGTCTTTCCTATCTGCTCTTGGCAGGGGGGATGTCAAAATGCTTGTGTCGGGGAAAAAAGAAGAGGCCCAAATGGCAAATCACAAGAGCTGTGTGGGAATTCGTGCTCTTCCGCTGCCTGCCCATCCTCAGGTATGGTGATGGACATTAGACGGGCAGAAGGGATGTACCAGAAGGATACAGCTTTGTGTCCAAAGTACCCTGTGAAACTAAAAGTGCTCAGGTGTTGAGAGCGGTTTTGTTGGGAAGAATCTATACACATGGAGATCCAGCACTTAACGAAGTTATGTATAAAAATTTATATGTGCTAATGTTGTCACCTTACAGTGTTTTAAAACACAGTGCACGTCGTGGCCTCCTTCTGAGGCCACCGCGCAGGCATGACATCCTAGATCTGTATTGCAACGGGCATACCTCAGCTTCCTGTTTCTAGCAAGACAGCTGACCATGGAGCGCCTCTATCAAAAGTCAAAACTGCTTTGACTGCTCCTGCCAGTGGTGTTTGGCTTAGCACGTCTATCACAGCAGGGAGGAGGCGATGGAGGGGGGACGGTAGCAGAAGTCTCTGCTTAGGTTGCGCTATGAAATCCTGTCCTTGGTTGTGATGAGGAAAATAGGAGGTATGGCAGCTGGCTCGTGTGTATTTGCCATTCTCTCAGCCACACTTAGGCTGTTCTTTGAAATGTTCTATTAATTCCATAAACAACTACAATGTTACATTGGGGGTGGGGGAGGAAGCTTTCAAAATCTATAGGTCCATGTATGGAGACCCAGGGAGTTCAGTTTGCAAAACCTGCTAGCATCCGCAGCCTTAACTTTGGCATTTTAGGCATCCTACTAGTTTGACTATACAAATGTCTCAGCTTCTGCAGAGTTGCTCATTTGCAGCTGACATATTACCACTTAAAAGCAGTGGCTCGTTTCTGGCTGAGTTCCATGTCAGACTTGATAACAGCTCTCTGTATTTGTTTATTGAGCACAAATTATTTTACTATTGGGTGTAGCTCTTTATGAAGTCTGTCTCCTGGAAATATTGCCAGTGGAAGGAAGTATAACTATATGATATTTACCTTACCATGATGCCATTGTAGTCATACCGTTTGACTCATACTGGTACGTTTTGTGTTAGAGTAATACTTGAAGGTCAGTGGAGGAAGGACTGTTCCTACGTTCACTTGGAAAAAAACAAATGTAGCAAAGCATAAAGAATCATCTGCTTGGGTTTTTTCACTTGTAATACACAGTTGATGGCAGAATAGAGTTGTGCATTTGACAGTTATGTTAGACCTAATAAAAAGATTTAAAAAATAGAAAATCCAGCAACATTATGCTTGTATGACCTGTAGAAAAGTGCTCCAGCACCTTCTGGAATAAGTTACAGTAAATGGAGAAAGAGGCAGAATATACTCATCTGACTCAACTTTTTGAAATGTCCTGAAGGTGAGGTGTTTCTGGGACATGAGACACTTGTTAGCAGAAGAGACCCCAAGAGCAAGGTTCCTTAATGCCTCAGAGCTAAGGATCTATATTTAACAGCAGCAATGGTTGTACATTCTGTTCCTCCTTGGTTTCCTGCTGTGCCTCCAGCGTGTCAGATTCCTTCCCTCGCAAAAATGGAAGTCCCTTTCATTTCTCCTCCCAGACAATTTGTCATGCATTTATGCTCTCAGTGCTAAAACAAGTTTATTAACATATGTAGAAACCATTTGAGCTTTTCAAACAAAACCTGTGACATAAGGATCCAATTATGTGATTGTATAGTTAATGATCCTTTTAAATGTAAAACTACCCATAAAAATCTGGTGGCAGCTTTGAGTATCTTCAAACTGTCATCCTGAAGTGCCACAGAAAGCATTATTTTCATGTAACATAAATCCAGATTGTTCAGAGGACATGATTAAATCTAGAAGTAATTTTGAGGAAATAAAGGCAGAATCCAAGACACAGTCCTCCTTCTCCCAAACTTAGGAGGAAGACTTCTGCTTTGTTCTTCTAGTGCTACTCCAAATCCACAGCTTCCTTGTGTAAAATGGATGCAAGAAGCTGAAAGGAAGCACCAGCTCCTAACTCCGGGAACTTGTAGTGGTCATGCTTGGACCAACCTGCCAGGGATGGATCAGACCTTCTGAGCTATGCTGCACAGGCTGCTTTGTGCATACCCACGGGTGGTAAATAGGATCTCTGCATGCCCAACACGCTGAGGGAACAACAATTCTTGCAGGGCTGCGGGGTCTCCAGAAACCCTATAAACATCCAAAGCCAAATTTCACTGAGACAAAATTTCTGCAGTGGAAGGTGGGTCCAGAGAAATGGGTGTGTATGTATCTATTTGAGAAGAAGCCATATGGGAACAGCGAGGAAATTTCTTTTTTACATCCTCAACATGGGCTATTTTTTAAAGAAAATGTATGTCATTTGCTTGCCAGAAAAGTAAAAATCCTGATACTTGCGATCTAAATAGTAGAATATCGAAAGGGGTAAGATCCATAAAAAAATTACAGAAAAATAAATAATTGAATTCTTTGCAAGGGAGGCGCTGACATCCCTTGCAAGTAGGAGAATTCTGTCTATTGTCACTGACTGCAAAGAGAGAGGAGAGTGCTGCTTGTCATCACAGTGGGGGCTCTATATTCAGCTGAAGTCTCCATCACCATGGTATTTTCAGCATCTCTCAATTTTAATCATCAAGCTTCACTTTACAGATGGAGAAAGCTTATTTCCTCTCCCCTTTTTTTAACAGGTGGTAAAAGGATTTGCTGAAGATGCATAAGATTTTGGCAACTGCAAAAATAGACTTACACCCTCTGAATTCCTGTCCCATATCCTAATTAAAATAAATTAATGTCATCCTTCCTTCTGTGTTGTGAAATAAATAGACGAGTATACATATATTAGCTTAGCAGTAGGTTATTTTGACCTGCTAAATGAAGAAGCACTTATATTCATTTCAGCTGTCAGCCTGGATGGTGATTCTGTTAGGAGATGGGGGAAAGAAAATGGGAAATAGAACCAGGATGTTTTTGCAATTCAGAATAAGCAAACTATCAGCCGCACAAAGCGTCTTTCAGAAAGGAACATCTTCTGTTCCTGTTTCTATTAATCTAAAAGTCATTTAGATCAATAAGATGCATTATGAAAGGGGGCACGTACTTGCTTAAGCCCTTGTCTCTCCGCGACTTTCCCATCAGCACGGTTGCTCCTCTGTGTACAAGCTACTGCTTTCCCTTAGTGGCCTTGGTTTTTACATTTTTGTAATGTTTCATTTTCCTGCTTGTTGCTAAGTCTCCCTCTGAAGAAAGTTTGTTCTTGTCACTGAAGGCATTTAATGTTTTGGGTTGGGGTGATGCCTTCCTCCAAAAAGAATGAGCTCCTTTCTTCCCCTTAGTGATCCTGTTTTGCTTTTTCAGTACAAAACAAGCCATCGCTGATGTTTGCTGCGGTTCCGAGTGGAGGTGGCAGAAAGTGGCTCTCTCCTCCTACTTCAGAAGAGAAGCCCAAGGAAAGGGGTGCTCTGATCTTTGGATCTGTAGTCTCAGTGAGTCACTCACAGCACCCAGGTCTTAAAATGCTTACTTTGATTTGCTGCTACGCACTTTTGACAGCAAAACATAAATGTTTAGTCACTGTTGCAAAGCCAGGCACTGACACGAGACAAAAAAAAAGGGCAAGTGCCTGTAAATAGGCCATGTCTTGTTTCTTCTGGCAGTAACGTCTTACAGCCTGAAGGAGAAACAGCTGAATTCTGAGTCTTTGCATGTTGATTTCTAAAGAAAAAGAAGCCATAATATGGACTCTTGTTCCAAGTATGAAGTATCTGATTTACAAAGAATTGGCCAAAAGCAAGGCCCATCACAGATTTTGTAACAGGGGTTCCTTTTCCCAAAGATGTTGACCTTCTGTACCCAAGCCCAGGCACAAGGAGGCAACTCTGCACTAACAACTTGCTTGATGCTTCCAAAATCCTCATCTGTCGAGGAAGTAGATTGTATTGGTGCTTGTCTCTAGAAAAAGGATAACCTGTTGGCCCACTAAGTAACCCGTTGTGCACCTGCATAGGACAGAACCTATCTGGCTGCAGCAGAAAGTTTCCAATGGTAAGGATAATTGTTCCTAAAAGGGTGGTTTTCTTCCAGGTAACAGATAAGAGGGTAGGTCAGCTTGTTACAGCAGAACAAAAGTGACTACAGGCAGTTGGAGGTTGGGGATATTTGTCTCTGTAACCCTAGTCTGCTTCCCATAGAAAGCGAGAAAGCAGAAAGGAAGGAAGAAGTTGGCTCTAGATCTCAGTAATAGAGGTGAAACTGCCTGCAACTCTGGGACAAACTCAGGCAGTTGTCACATCTCTAAAGCATTTGTGCTTAAAGCTTTCAGATAGCTGGACAATGTTATGCCATGTCATGTTTGGGCTTCCCAACTGCCGTTGAAGACCAAGAGCTCTCCTATCATCGGCGAGCAGGAATACAAGTGTGTTGAGCTGTGGTGAAGTCAAATGCAGACCTCATTTTCTACATCTCACAGAACCACAAGGGAACGTCACGGGTAGGAGAGGCCGTCTGATAACAGTCGCCACAGAAGCGTGGGGGTGGACAAAGGAAATTTCCTCATCAGCTTGTGAATGTGATAAAGAGCACAAATAGGCAGCCATGCAAACACTAGCTACTTAGTAGAACGCAGCTATTCTTAGTTTGTGGACTGTATTAGCCTAGGTGGTCACTGCCTCTAGCACACCAAACTTGTCATCTTCCATTTCGGTTTGTCTTTCTCGTCTCCCCATGACCTTGCATATAGTTGTTTCTTCTTAAAAAGAAACAACCTTAGTTGTTTCTAATTAAAAAAAGGCACAGGGTGTGTGTGTGGAGAATTTTTCCTATATTTTTTGTAACTTAGTCCAGTTCCAAAGCTCAGCTGAAGCTTTCCTGCAAGGAAGGTGTACAGAAGGTCCTGGTCTGTCCCCTTCTCCCATTTGGAGCCCTTTTTTGCCTGTCACCTGATCCTGTTGGAGAGAAGATGACATCACTTTCCAAAACCCATCCAAGTTCCTAGATCCCTGACACACAGAGTGTTCAGATGTCCCATCATTTTCACCATGCCCTAAAGATGCTCACAGGGCTATGGAAGAAATGCAGAGCTCAGGCAAATATCCATGCCCCAGCACAGCAAGAAAGTGAGGTAATCCATGCTTTTCCTGCTTCGATAAAGCCTGAAGAGTTTATTAAAGAGTCATCTAGGTGAACCAGCTATGCTTGCTTGGGAAATATGGTATAGGGGTTAAAGAATGTGGAAACTGCAAGAAAAGAGGGTGAGTAGGCAGTGCTAAACATCCAGAACTGTTTCTGGCCAGAGCAAACTAACCTACCAGACAAAAATGGATTAAGATGTACAATAAAGGAATTTAGATTCTTGTGTGTGTATGTGTGTGTATATATACATATATGCACTGTCTTTAAGTGTCCGCTTGCTGCCTTTGGATGCTCACTGGCATGGAGCATGAATAGCATGAGAGCATTCAAAGGCAGCAAGCGAACACTTAAAGACAGAAAAGTCTTTACTGTTCTTCTCCTCTTTCTTCCACAGTAAATGGTGAAATAAGAAGTGTTTGCAGGCTTGCAGTCATGAGGCCCAAGCCCTGGACTGGAGCAGGTAAAGCAGATTTCACCTTCAGCTCCTGAGGTGCCAACAAACAGAAGGAATAATGTAAGATCTGTAATGATTATCCCCCCAACCCCACCTTTCTGAATTTCCTTTATTTTTTTTTACAAATGCTCCTGATCCAAGGGTGATAATGGAGAAACAGCATTTTAAAACTAATTTAACAAAAATAATGTAATAAAAGATGTAGAAAGGGAAATCGACATTCCAGTGAAAAGGAAAATGTGAGTCAGTAACTGTATGAGTTCCAGCAATTTTTTTTTAAATCCATCTGTAATGTGGAGCAACAGGCAGCAGAAGAGGAATCTGGCAGGGCAAACGGTTGCTTCTGCATCTGAAACAAGGACTTCTGGGTATTTTCAGTGTGGGAAACTGGATTTAGTGAACTTGCAAGCTATAGTATTGGGATATATCTTCCAACAGTGTAAGGAAGACAACAGTGGAATTAATAGCCTGTAGAGAAACCACTGTTCTCATTTAACCTAAAGTGATGAGTGAGGAAGGGAAAGGAAAGAATCTCTCAAAGTGCCCTTTTGCTTACTCTTATTAAAAATCCTTTTATCTATGAAGTGATTTAATCGTATCTCTGTAAACTCAGCTTTTACATAGCAGGGTCTGTATCTCAATAGAGAAGGGATGCTTGTGTGGACCACCTGTTTCCTCTTCACGGTCAGTGTTTCTACAGAAAGCACATTGATTGCATGATAAGTAATGTTAAATACTTCGCAATCAAACATGGCATTGGAGCTGAAAAGAAGAGACTGTGACTCTCTGAGGACTACCACTAAGATAGGGACCACGTATGGGTGGTACATCACGGTTTGAAAATCACCCTGCAGTCTCTAGCCCTCAGACAATTTGGAAGATGCGGAGGGAGGTAGCAATGTGACTTTTCTAAATAGCTGAGTTATGCTCAATTTTTTTTTTCTTGTGGCTTGGATATGGAGAAGCATACAAAGCCTGTGTGACTTCGAAAACTTTAACGGAAATGAAACAGGAAGCCAGATCCTTTCACAGCTTGTTGATCTGTGAAGACGAGATGAGTCTGTAAAGACTCATTTTCTACCCCCAGCAAAAGAAGTCAGGGGAGAGAAATGCAGTTGGGGGGATACTCTGGAGAGGAGATGCAGAGGCAACACAACAGAAAGGCAAGTAAGAACAGAGGCCAGTTCACTGAGCAAGAAAAACGAAGCAGAATTAACCACTCAAAGAGAAGCGTTGGTAAGTTTGCAGAGCTGTGCTCTAAATTTTGGCATCTCACCAAGCTGGCGATCTGCTACAGAAAGCTCCTGTGCTGCAGATCACAGCTGTGTGGGCACTACTTTTACCTATGTGTTGGACTATATCTGACCTTGGTAACAGTAATAAATTACGATAAATAGGGAAATGGTTCCTGACTGTTAATAATGGACTTGAAAAACTGAAGGGTGAAGTTCTCACCAGTTCTGCACCTAGGTTTCCTACTTTTACTGGGTTGTATGCAGTTGCCTTTATCTCAGTAGACCCTTTTCATGCTCCTTTTGAATAGTTTACGTTCTTTGGACTGTGGTTATAATCCTGCTGCTCACCTGCAGATGGGAGCAAGAACACAGCAGCTGCTTCTGCTGGTGATTTGTGGGTTTAAACAGAGACAGTTAAAATGTCTTCACATTTGCTTAGCATGGCTTTTGCTGTACTTGCTATGCAGTCTCGTGTGGGTAGTAAGCAGAGGGAGGCAGTCACAGTCATGCCTGCAGCTTGGAGATGCAATGACCTGCAGAAAAACCTGGAGGTTCATGTTATGGAAAAGTTCATAATGTTCTGCTAAGGGAAGGAAATATCATGAATATCCCTATCCAGCAGAAGTTTGCCATCAGCACATAGCCTTGTCCGAGTATCACAAACATGTGCAAAATGTTATGACCAGAAAGTCTGGAGGAAGAGAATCGAACCTCAGCTCCTCCCTGGAGCTCTCCCCTTGTCCCCACCGAGCTGCTGCTCACTCAGAGGCGAAGCCAGGGAGACATTACTTCTGCAGAAACATGCTGAATGCATACTCTAAGTCAGGCCTTCTCTAGCTCCCTACATTGTTTTCCGAGATATTTTGGGGAAGTTCACACTTTCTGAAGCTTTCTGAACCCTTGTAGCAGCATGTTTCCACTTATACACAGTCCGTAACAGAAACTGCCTTCCAGTTAGCTGCTATTCCCCTTCTTATAGCTGATCCCGGCTCAGACCTAGACCTTGCTTGCTCTCCGTAGGGTCGGAGAGCGTAACTCATACTCACCTAACAGGAATGGCATTCCCAGAGCAGTCAGCACAGAGTGCAGGAGGCCTGTGTGTTACTCAGCTGGGTCTCACTGGAGATGTCTGCAGCCCAGGCCGAGGAGGAGCATGCAGAGGAGGGAGGCGGGTAAAGGCTGTCCCATCTCGGCGACCTGCAAGGAGGGGAGACCACGTTCTTCTGCCGAAGCCCACAACTGGGGAAAGGTAGTAGAGAGCTCTCGAGAAGAGGCCCAGAAAGAGCTTAAGGAGGAAGAAACGGCATACGGACAGTGCTGGTTGAGAAATACCTCACGAGGTTTCAAGTCAGTGATCTCTGTTCAGTCGATTGCCCCAGGGCTCGTTGCCCACCAGCGCACGCAGAGGCACACAGCTAGTCTCTAGATTGCAGCGAGGCGCTGAGCGGATGCCCCGAGCAGGGAGCCGGGGAGCAGGGAGGCCTCGCTGGCACGGGGGCTGGCCTGCAGCGTGCTTCGCTTCTCTCCTCTCGTGAGCCAGCAACCAGGCAAACGTTAACTTTCAGGCCTGCCTGCAGAAAGAAATCGCCTATTAAATCCTGAGACATTAACGCAGGTTAGAGAGGGCAGAGAGAGGCAAATTTGGATTTGGTTGGAACACTAAACCATCTAAGGGGCACCGACACTGGCCTGGCCACGGCGAGGAGGAAGCTGGAAAGGGGAGCTGAGGCACGCCGTCACTGCAGGCAAGACGTGGCTCAGAAACAAATCCCAGGGACCTTGGAGCCTTCGCAGGTGGGCGCCGCCGGAGCTGCAAATCTCTCTCGGCTGCGGCTCCTGAGACACGGCTACGTTAAACCACAAGCTGCATGTCCAGAGGGAGACCACCAGCTGTCTGATGCTGCAGAGAGGCATACAGGTGCCACTTAGGATTTTTTTTTTTTTCCCCTCAAAATGGATTTTTTGATGGAGCAGCACACAGTGCTACACAGCTGACAGCTTAAGGCCTCTTAAGTCAACTATTTACTTTCGCTATTTTTAGCTGGTTTTTAAGCCTGGATTTTCTTTTACTTGGATAAGTGTGTTCGTGGCTTTCTGTGCATGCACCTAAGTGAGCGCTTGGCAGGTTTTGCCCGTTTTGTTCCTTGCCCAGATTAACTGAGATGGATGGAGAAACATTCTGATATTCGTGCCAGACGGTACAAGTCTCTTCACTGTTTCATGAAAAGTGTTGATTTTCTACCTCTAACCATTTTAATATCTCATGGTATTTTAGAAAAAACCTCAAACCAACCCTGTAAGTTTGTCCCAGCTCTGTGCTGCAGCGAATGGCTTGTAACTCTGTAAAAGATTAAGTCTGCGTCACTTGTTCAGACCATTACAATTCCCTTCTGTTTTTCCTGCAAAGTCCCTAGGGAGATGGAAGAAAATTGTTCTTTAATGTGTAACCAGAAAAGAAATTACACCGGTCTATGCAAATTCTCTACATACAGCTGGGACAAATTACACCGAAAGGACTGCTCTAGGAGAAGGCACCCGGCAAGGGCGAATTTCTTCCTGGATGAATGCACTCCATCTTGTTAATGAGCGAGTTAATGAGGAAATCAACATTTAGTGATAGGAAAAAGAACCCCCAACAACTTTGAAGTCACGAAGCTGTGTTTAAGTTTCACGGCTGTATTTCAGACAGGTGCTGATGACGTTGGTCTCCACCAAGGGAACTGCTGCCGTGAAATGTAGAAGATCGTGGTGTGGCCCCAGAGCACAGACGCTATCTAGCTGGTGGAGGAGCTGCTGGGGAGACGGAGAGCTCCGCTCCCTTCTTCAGCGGCAGGCAGGCCGAGAGATGGGTGCCCAGGGCTAGCCTTGCTCCCTGAAACGGGGTCCGCGAC
>NW_010511464.1:0-8757 GCF_000687285.1 Phaethon lepturus
ATATATAATATATCATACTGTATATTAATGACGAGAAGAATGTTTTACAAAAGGTTCCTTTAGACTGAATTGTGTAATGAAAATAACGGAAAACGGATCTCTCTATACTCTTCTGAAGTTTTCCTGCTATGAATAATATTTTGCTCCATCTACTCCAGTTTTCTTCCTTTCATCTACTTGACACCAAGTTAGAAACAGAAAATCATCAAGAGTCTGGTTTAGGCTACTGCCAAATGGGAGTCACTACTACATTTTTATATCCATGTGTAAAACTACCCTCAAAACTTCCAGTTAAAAAAAACCAACAATGTAAGGAGCTTTGGAGCAGAATTTTGAAAAAAATAAATATGTGTATTGTGTCTTCCCCTCTCTCTATGTGTAGATCTCTGTATCTTTGCTACAGGTACTCTTGACTCTGAAATCCTGCCTGAACAGTGCTGAGGAAAGAGAAAACTGTAAAAATCTAGCACTGACTTTATTTTTATTACATTTCCAAACACAACATAAACACTGATGTGAGAGATTACTTGGAGCAACAGAACTTGTAAAGACCTGCTCAGAGCATGTGTTTGATGTTATCTCTTTGTAGTTATAAATATTGCCTTTTTGTTCCAGGGAAACCTGAATGAGCTGGGCAAGCTTTTAATGCAAGGATCCTTCAGTGTCTGGACTGATCATAAAAAGGGTCACTCCAAGGTGAAAGATTTGGCACGCTTCAAGCCAATGCAGCGACACCTCTTCCTCCATGAGAAAGCAGTGCTGTTCTGTAAAAAGCGAGAAGAAAACGGAGAGGGATATGAGAAAGCACCTTCTTACAGCTACAAACACTCCTTAAATGTAAGATACCGAGCAGTCCAGTAAGGTTGAGGTACTGAGGGTTTATCCTGCAGTAATACCATGTTCTAGTTTTTTGTCAGTGAAGATGTCTTATAGTTTTGCACTGGGAACTTCACCTTTTTGGGCAAACCTAACTGGTGCTGCAGGTCTGGGTCACTTTGCGTTGCTGTCTGTTAGAGAGTCAGGGTAGGGGGAAATTATCCTTTGAGAAAATCCAAGCCATACTAGTCTAGCTGAACGGCAGTTGCATTGATCACACAGAAAAAGTAATACTGAGTAGAGGAGGGTAATATAAATAGATGTAAGATTTGGTGGTCTGGATTTTGAGACATCTTGTGGGTCAGTCTCAATTTTTAATGTACCTAAACCTTTCTTCCCTCCGAGGTAGCCAAGATGACACAAAACACTAAATGTCTTGCATCCAACATGCAGATTGTGTTATTAGTTTTCTTATCCTTGAGCAAGAAGCCAAATGTGGTTTTCCTTTTCAGAAATAGGGTAGCAAAAAATACCAGTAGCCACCCGCTTCCATTGTTATTGTAATCACAATTTGGTAGGTCAGCTTCTGTTCTCTTTGCTTCCAGATGGCAGCAGTTGGAATAACAGAAAATGTCAAAGGTGATGCAAAAAAATTTGAAATCTGGTATAATGCAAGGGAAGAAGTCTACATCATACAGGTAAATAACATGCCACTACATTTAAAAAAAAAAAAAAAGAAGGCAGGGAGGAAGTCTAACCCTAAAAAGATCTGGAGGTTTTTTCTTCTATCACTAATAGACAATGATCAGGAAATGTAGAAAAAAGGGAAAAGAAAAAAAAAAAAAAGCCAAACCACCACTAGATTAATTCATAAGGTAGTTTCTTAATATATTTTCAATTGCAGAGTCTTCTGGGAAAAAATAATTACATTTTACAACATGGAGGATATTGTGTACACAGTTACTATTACTCTCACTGGAGTAGTGGATGGCTTGGAGCTGGGGTTTAACTGTAGCACATGCACAGCCTCTGCCTCAGCATGTTCCCGTTGTCACAAGTTTCTGTTCACTGAAGGACTAGAGAGGGAGCTCTGTCTGTCCCTTTGCAAGATTCCTCTGAGGCTGTGCTTTGGCATGCAACTCTGTGTAATAAGTATGCCATGCTTGATGGCTGATTGTATTTATTTTTGGGTAGGCACCAACCCCTGAAGTTAAAGCTACTTGGGTAAATGAAATAAGAAAAGTGCTGACGAGTCAACTGCAGGCATGCAGAGGTAAAATATTTTGGATATATATGGGGTTTTAATCTCTTTTCTCTTTGAACTTCAAAACCTGCCCTGTATATCTTCATTGTGTAGGACTGTAGAAATGAAAAGTGCAAAACACAAATCAGTGTTAATAGTTCTTTGTCTTTCCTCCATTACAGAAGCTAGTCAGCACAGAACACTAGAACAAACACAGAGTTTACCTCTACCAGCATCATCTTGTACAAGGTAAGTAAATATGTTGTCAAATCAGCCTGGCTGTCTTGTAAATATATTAATACATCCAGTTTGTAGTTCTTCATTACTCCTACCCCTGAATACTGGCCCTTATGTTTTAGAGGTTTTTTAGGTCTCTTCCTACTAAGAAGCTGTAAAGCTTGGAGTTTATACATCTCCAGAACTGTTAAACTGAGCAGCAGTGCCATGAGCTTTGCCAGCTGATAGAGAACAAAACAGAGAAGTCATTTTCTAAGCCAGCCGAAGTCCTGGTGGTATTATGGGTCTGTTTGTTGAACAGCTAATTAAATACTTTACACCCCAGATAAAAGAGTTATGTGGAACAGCCTTTTCCCTCCTTCTCTGTTCTTTTTCTTCCCCTGAATTTTTTTTTTGTCCTTTTCCAATGTCATGTTATCTTCTTTTTTGTCTTTTTCAGGGCATTATCTTTTCTGTCCCTTGTTCTTTTCCTCCAATTTACTTTTTTTTATTTGCTTTTAAACTAAGTGATATGTTGATTCCACCAGTGTTCTTGCTTGAGTCAAGCTTTTCTTCTTTTCCTATTTTTTATCCTTTACCCTACCAACCTATATGTTCTGCTTCCACCTGCTGTTCTGCTCTTCTCCAACACCTCTTTTTAACCCTCTGCTACTCACTCTTTTTTTCATAATATGTGTATATACCCATAAGCCCATGTGTTCATATCTTCAGTCATTCCCACACGGTGTGTGCTCAAATGTGTATCAGTAGCTCTCTGCCCTGCATGTTTTATGCATCTACTTATCACTCAGGGAGAATTTCCCACATGTATAGTATTTGTGGGTTGTCTTTCTCCATTCTGTTCCCAATTGGAGGTGTGATGGGAATCCAGCTGCAAGATCCAAACTATGTTCTTTGTTCATCCCTCATCTGTTCCTGTGTTAAGAGCTTCTGAGGGACAGAGTATATTCCTTTTTTTTTTCTTTTTTTTTCCTTAGTACGACAGCACAGAATGTGTGCCTGTAGCTGAGAGTGAGTGGCAGTTGTCCTGAGCTGTCTTTTGAGTAACTTCTACTGCCATAGTACATGTGGTTGTAGTCAGTTAGGGGACTCTCTCTCCTTTGTGTGTGCTCATGGTCTTTCTATGCACAGTCACCAATGACTTCTTCAATCCTACAAGGTATGATCTGGGAAGTAGCTACAAAATGGTTTTCAGCCTATATATCTGTATGTAAAAGAAAACCCGTGACTGAAGATCATCCCTTTTCAGACATAAATTTACTGGCGATGGATTGATTGTCTTAATTTTCTTCCAATAAACAGTCCTTCACGAAATCACATCAGAAACACAAAAAAAATGGAGGATAGAAAAGCTGATCTTGCAAGTCTAGAAGGTTATGGCACCACAGTAGCACCAAAGTACCCTGAGAAAGGCAAAGGTGAGTTTACATGTATGTATTGTTATCTTTAATTGTGAAGAGCATGCCTGCACTGCAGATGCACAGGCAGATCCACCAGCAGAGTAGCCACAGTAGTGCAGGAAAACGCAGCATTACACCTGAACGAGCAGAGCTTTGCCGGTTGCAGCCCTAAGGCAGCCCACCCCCAAAGTGCTGCCCACACTGCACCTGCGTGCCGGTCCCACCTGCCCTTAGCTTGGGGTTTCTGCATTCCACTGTGTGGTGTGGACAGGCCTAAACCCACCTCGAATGAAGGACAGCCAAAAGGAGGTGGGAACTATGTGTTATGAGGCCTGAGTCTGCAGTAGGTCTTCTCTTAGAGCTGCCCAGCTTGTCAGGGTTTTCTTCCTCTGGATAAATTTCTCAGCATTACCTGTTCTGAAGAGTTTTGTTGTTTTGTTTTGCTTTTTCTCTTTAATTTTGGTTCCCATCATGGAGATTATTTGCTGAACCAGTGGCAGCACAAGGCCCTGCACAGTGAGAACAACTGACCACTTGGGTTCTTCTGTTGTACCTGGACTTTCAGTTGTCCTTTCTCATCCTAACATGCAGGTTCCCTGGCAGGGCTGCAAACTATTTTTTGCCTTGATCTTTTCATGGCCTTGTCCCCTTTCTTTCTGTGTCTTTCTCTTCCTTTGTAGATGACACTAGCTCTGCTTCAGAGTGCTCTATACTGTCAAAAAAGCGCTTTACACTGCAGGGCTTTACTAACCTCAAAAGTCAGAAAGGTAATTTAAAAAAAAAAAAAAAGCTAGACTGTTTTCTGTTTAAGGCTGTAATTGAAGCATCACGTTGTATGTGTGTGTAGTGTAACAGGTTTTTAGTGTATGCGCTACCTTGTTCTCCTAAGTTCAAGCCAGGTTCCTGAGGCACTGACCCTGACAGGGAGAAAGCAGCTCCAGAGCGGGAGGGGGAGATGCAGCTGAGAAAAGTGGAGGTGTTGGAGATGCAAGGGGAAGACTGCAGTTTCCAATGCCTCCAGTCTCACTATCAAGGCCAAGGAAGGAGTTTATAGCACCCCATTCCTGTAGGAAAACTAGAGGAAGGAAATTGTCTTCATATCAGACACTTGGCCTGCTTCTAGCTTCAGTGGATCTGCCCCGAATGCACTTGTACTTGGCAAAAAGGAATCAAGGTTTTCTAGAGTATTTCTATATTAGCGTCCTTGCTAATGGAACTCCCAAAGCATGACTGCAGCAGAATGTGTATGACAGAGTTCTTTTGCTGGATACAAAAATAAATAAGAATTTCCCTATGCTTCCAGAAGTGGTCTTTACTTTTTTTTCCAAAAACAGGCAATAGGAGTCTGAGACCTTTCTTGCTTCCTCCTGCCAAGTAATCGCACTGTTACATTCACTTCTTGCTTTGAACGGCTGTCTTTGAACAGTCTGAACTGCATTAAGTTGATGGCCCTTGCTCAAGAGCATGAGTTTTTTTTCCCCCCCAAGCATCTTTTCAGAATGCCTCTTTAAAACCTGATTACCTTTGAGTTCTTTCTGGAGAGACTCTGAGACTCTAGGGTTGTGTATCTAATGCTAATGAGGTGAGCACTAATATCCCATGCTTGCCTTGACAGAAACTCCATCTCCTTCTGCTAAAAGCCAGACATTGCCAATGATCCTTCTTACAGGACCAGGTATTGCTGTAGCACTAGATTTATATAAAAATTATTGCTTTGTTTGGTAATGTTTGTCTAAAATTGAAATTAATTGTATTCAGTTGATGTCTAGTTCATTTAGAAAACTTTACATACACTTTCACCTATTGCTGTAAAATAAATTTGCCAATTTATCTTCAAATAACTACATGTAAATAATTAATTCCTTCTACTGTAATTGACCAATGACAGCTAAAACTAGAGTGATTACAGAAATCCACTTGTTTCCCAGTGTAAACTCAAAGGTATTTAGCATGCAATCCACCTATTCTCTTTTTTCCAGTTCTTCAATATCTCTCTTCTGTGTTTTTTGCCTATTCATCCTCCTGCAGCTTCTCCTACCAGTCCTGACAAAAAAGCTAAACGGCATGAAGTAGTGAGTGACCCAACTCCTTTTGGTTTAAGAGGTATAGTGATACCACATCTTGTACTCCACGAATATCCACACATACCTCGTGTAATATGTTACATCAAGCTCTGGGGATACTTATATGATGCTGTTGTGTGCAGCAGTACTGATATCAGCTGAGTTTTTCCAAGTGGGTCTGTCAGCTTTTGTATATACTGCTTTTGATGGCACAACTGGTTGAAGTTTTACTTTGGCATGAAATGAAGTAGCATATGGCTAACTAGTTTTTAGGAGAGGGCAGCGGGAAAAGGATCTTGTGCTGAAGAAATAAGCAGAAGCTGGGTGTTTAATGGAATTACAGGGGAGTCCAGCTGCTATGCAACACATGGTTTTGCAGTTAGCATCCTCCTGTCACTGTGCCCCTTGTGGAGAGGATTTAACCTTTTAAAAAGGAAAAAAAAAAAATCTGAAACATATGCACTCCAGTCAGAGTGGGGATCATCACTGTCATGTGGAATTTCCATTTTAGATCTGTATTTTTTACTGTAGTCACAGGCCTGTTGCATCTGTCTTTGGGTGATAATAGGCAAGTTTCCAACCCTATGAATCCCAGATAATTTAACTGAACCCCTTGTAGCAGTTTGCCTCCTGTCCTCCCCAACCCACAGCTAAGGAAAGAACAGAAAAGCATAAATGACCCCTTTCTAACCAGCGAGACTGTTGGTGAAGGCTTGAGTACAAATCCGTAGGGCTAGCTAACTAGAGAGTACAAGCAGAGCAGTCCCTCTCTTCCTGGCTTTTTCCACCACCATCTCTTAGAAAATATTACCCTAAAGATGAAGCTGTTTCAAGCCTCCTTTGATGATGCAGTTTCATCATCCTCCTGTCCAGGTTTCCACAGCCTTTGTCTTTGCTCACACATGGAAACGATGCAGGTTCAGCTGCTGTGCTGGGGAAACTATGCAACACCATACACCTTGTCTTTCCTGACACCTTATCTCTTCTCCTTCACCAACTCAAAGAGGAATAAGCAGGCAGTTGACCTGCGCCTTTCAGGACGAAACTGCACCAGGTGATGGTCACAGCTCCCCAGTGCAGAGCACGTTGCCTCCACTCATTTCCTTTCACGGCTACATCGCTTCGACTTACATCGCAGTGAGCTCAAGGAAAATTAATTGGTGACAGAATCACATCTTGCAGATAGATCCTATCTCTGTGAAGAAACCTGTGGGCCCATATCTGAAGAGAAGCAGTTAATGAATTCTTGCTTTTCCTGGCACCATCAAATCTAAAGTCATTTCTGCACAACCATGTCTTTTCTCAAGATTGCCTACTATTTTCTTACCTTTCCTGCCTTTATAGGGAGCTCTGATTTAGTCACGCCGAGCAGAATACACACATGCGCGTTGAATGTGCATGCATAATTTTGGTGCCTGTAGTTAGCTAATACAAATATGACCACGGTGGCTACTTCCCCTCCCCACCCAGGATCAGATGGGCTTTTATATGGACTTGTTAATAGTAGAGTGCCAGCTTCTATGAGCAGTAGGAGTGCTGTTGCTACGGCAGGATCAGGCAGGTCTGCCCTTACCCACATCAGCACAATATAGGAAAAGAAAGAGGCTGTGGAACAAGAGCAGTTACCCAAAATGTTCCAGATGAGCAGGACAATGAATATGATGCTACAGGCAGCGCAATTACAGTGTTTTAACTTTTTCTTTTGTGCAACTCATTGATTCTTTTTCTAATGAGAGCTTGGAACAATTAGGAGAAACCAAGTTTTCTTCTATTGCATTGTTCTTAGCTTGGAAATAACAGAAAGCGTTTCAGCTGTGTCCCACGAGCCAACTATAAGATGTGAGCTTCCAAGGAAATTTGTATGGAATACAGCAGGAAGATGGAAGTTCATTCTTAACCCTGGACAGGGTCAAATGGGTCAGTACCTCTAACCTTGTGCAGGTCATCCGTCAGCGCAGGCGAGGTAAAAGTCCCGGTCCGTTTGGTGTGCTCTGGGTGTGATTTCTTTCTACGATTCTCAGATTGCTTTGGCTTTACTCTGACAGTGCTCAGACTTTTCCTTAATGCACTGGTATGACCAGCCATGTGACAAATGCCTTAGAAGCAGTGAAGAGCAAAAATGCCAGTGTTTCTCAACTTAACTAATAGTTACATAAAAGTTGGGAGGTTTGTTCTTCCTTTCATTCTTTTCATTGAGTTTCATTGTTGTTACCCTTTGGCTTGAACCAAAACCTTACAAATATTTACTTGTCTTTTATCATAACTTTTATTTCGTTATAAGCTCAACACATTTATTAACAGCTGCTGACCTCAGTGAAAAGCTTCCCACTAGTAAAACTTACTGTAGTTTTATTTGGAAAAGGATTTTGTGCACTCTGGATATGATTCAGCCTCATAAATAAAGGAAATGCTTCACCCTGAGAGAGAAAAAGAAACGCTTGACAATAAATGACAGGCAGGGGATTGTGCTTGTGGTGTTTGGTGCAATGACTTAACACCAAGATGTCATCATGATTAAGTAATCCTTGTGCCTAAATACCCTTAAATAATAAGCTGCCTCATGAGGTGAAGTACAGAGTGCCTGTAGCTTGTGCTGAATTTCTTGACAGCTCTTAAGTGCTCAACAGTTTGAACAAAGCTATGTGCATCCATCCCGTGTTCCAGCAGGCTGGTTAGGTTGCTTTGGGTGACAACCCCGTGCATTCATCTATATCATAGACTGCATGTTCCTGTCTTCTACCTCCTCCCCAGAAAATCCATCGTCCATCTATAGAAGAGAAAAAATAGCTTCTTTTTATTTGGGAATTTGCATTCTTTCCATCTGTTTCCCGCTGTATAAATCCAAAGGGCTAAATTCACTGCTGTGCATTGCCACAATTCCACTTTGATGGAAACAGGCCAACTTTTGCCAGCTGTGAATTTGACCTAGTGGCTGTAGTAACTTCACCGTGTACAGTTTTCCTGCTGTTTGTGCTGGTCACTTAACAGCTTATCAGCA
>NW_010511464.1:8788-28521 GCF_000687285.1 Phaethon lepturus
CTCACTGCTGCAAAGTTAACCGGCAGCTGTTTGTTCCCCAAGGTTGGGCTAAAACATCTCATTCTCTTGACGCATCTGAAGAAAATGATGGCTGGTCTAGTGCTGAAGATCCGCTGAATTCGTCGGATGCAGAGGAAGAAGGAGGAGGAGGAGGAGGCGGCGAGATGAAGCTGGTAACCAGAAATGCTTTCCTGTTGAGCTAAGCAAATGCTACTGATCTGTGGTGTGTGGCAGTATATAGGAACGCTGTTGAAGCTTGCAGGAAGGAAAGTGTCTGCCTTGAAATCCTCAGCTGGGCAAAATTCCTTGGGGAATGGAAAATATCCCCTTCTCTTAAATCAGCCTTGTGTTCGTACCTTGGGAAGGTCTGTCTGTGCCTTTGTGTACCCACAGGCTAGTGAGACCGTGACTGCTTATGCCGTAGTACAGCAGTCGAGCAATGACATGCTCTGCTACCATGTCAACAGACTTCCACACATACATCATGTCACTAGTTTGCCAGCTTGGTTTTGGGTTTGGTTTTTTTTCTTCGTATTTTTTGGTAGATAGTTGAATTAATTGTTGTAATGGAAACATTTCACTGAATGTTTTTCAGGGTGTGAGAATTCATGTACTGAATTTGCATGTAACTGAACAGCAAAGTTTTACTGCCTCTCAGTATGCATATTTACACTGTATTCAGCATATATGTGCATAAGAAAGGAGGGAAAAGTATGAAAATTTTCATAATAAAAGCTGCAGCATACCTTAAATTATTCAATAGAAGTAATTTGTTTATGTTTTTCCTCTGTGTTCATTTAGACTCCTGGTAAATATACAGTTGTGACTGATTATGAGAAAGGAGTTTCTGAAGAATTTACAGTGAAAAGTGGAGATCTAGTTCAACTGATTCGTGAAGGGGAGGATGGACTTTGGTATGCAGAACTGTGTTTGGAAGGCAGATGTTTAGGGTAGAACTTTCAAAAGCATGGAATAAAGCAATTTGACTTTTTATTTTTATATTATTTTAGGTGTGTAAAGAACCTGAGCACTGGTAGAGAAGGTTGGATCCCAGGAAACAATCTGCTGATGCTCATAGGCAATTCAAAATCAGCTCAATCTTTAAGCAGCTCTGGTAGGCTATTTATTATGAGTTGATTGCCGCTGTAGATTCCTATTATGAAAATAAGTCATGAAAAACAACGACCACATCGTATTTTCTTGTGGGTTTTTTTCTTTCCTTTCCCTTTCCCAGAATCGGGCACTGCCTCCAGCACTTTGAGCACATCATCAAGTTGCAGTGATAGCTGCAATGCCAGCAGCACCAGCTTCTCGGACATTAAGGGCTAACATTAAATTTACACCCCACCTCCATGGAAGGTAAATCTGAAATTTGTCATTTTGTGCAGAGTTCTGGATGTTGGACTCTGAGAACCACCAGTTCTGTGTTGCCAGCTTTGAGTATTTTCAGTGGTGATTTTTACAGGTTCTCCCAGAAGATTCCAATGAAAATTGCATGGAATGTGAAGTTGTGAATAACGATTGAAAACGATTTGAAATAGGGTCTTGCAGGGGCTTCTGCTGTGAAGTCTGAAGTTGCAGAGCTGTTAGCATAAAACACATTTTCTCATTGATATACAATCAGGTTTCTGCAGAACTGTATCATTTTGTAACAGCCAGGATCTGAATGTGAGCAAACAAAATGTGTTCAGTGCTAAATCCTTATTGTAAACTAACAACACAGCAATCACTTGAGGACAGGTATGAGGAAAATAAATCTGAGTTTACAATTTCTTCTCCCAAAAAAACCCTTTCTCCAAGGACATACCTCCATCAGTGCAGTGAATGAAACTCTTACAGCAACCAGGAAGGTGGGTTGGTCCAGCCTTTTCTCTTCTCTTGGGTCTTCAGGATATTCTTCTGCTCCCTAGAGACTGGGATGCAGACATCACCAATACACTGACCACAACAGTGTCAAAAGAAACTCTTATTTTATCCTTTCCAACCTTTTAATGATGTGTGCAATGGAGTACCTGTTTTCTGAGGTATTTTGTTTGCCCTCACAACCAAATTGTTTACCAAGATCACTGTGTTTACATAGCCTTGGCAATTTAGTAGTATCTTCTTCCTTACGCAAGTGCACAATGAAGCACAAATGTTCTCATTCACTACATGATTTCTTAATAAACGGTAATTGCATGGTTACCTTCAGCTCTCACACTTAGCATGCAGTCACAGGCAGAGGGAGCTACTGTGGCTGCACACAGGTCAAGAGCCTTCCTTCAGCCAAACCTATGAGGGATAGAAACCAGTCTTATTTTCAGTCAATACTGTTTGTTGCAGATTTATGCAAAGGGAAAAACATGATGACATAATTTTTCTATAAAAGGGGAGCACAGGAGAAAAAAATACTTATTAGAGAAAAGTCAGATCTATGCTACAGACACGTATGTTAAATTTTTTTAAAGGAAGGGTAATGCTAAACTTGCCATTTTTCAAGGTGTGATGTAAGCTGACGTTGGAAATTTTCACCTTGTCAGATGTTCTTTGCACTTCATCGTTACAAAAATTCCAGAACTGTGTGCATGTATGGAATATTATATTCATTCCAGTCCATCTCTCAAATATTTTTACTTATATGAAAATAGGTTTTTAACGGATTCATGTATCATATTACTTAAAAATAATGAGGACATTAAGAGCGTAATTTTTCAGAGGCAATGGGAACTGCTGTTAATCATCAGACCCCTCTGATGGCTGGGCCCTGAAGTCTATCTTTATGACAGAATTTTAGATTTTTAGAGGCTGCAGCTTAGGAAACGTAAAGGACAAATACTCTAAAGAATGATCTTACTCCTAAGCTGCAAAAGCAACCCTACCCCAGATGCAATCAAAATGCAGCTGACCACGGTCAAACAAACCGAAACATATATACACACACACGTATTTATGTACAAATATATGTGCATATATGTGCTTGTGTGTGTATATATATGTGTTGTAGATATGTATATGTGTGTAGATATGATGTATCAATGTAAAAGATGTATTTATAGTCTTCATGCTGCTGAATGTGTCACTTTACAATTCATAAATACTTAGGTTTCTTGCAATACTGCAATGTAAAGGCAGATCAGGGTTTTACTTCAGGCATCTTTTTCCAATGCAGAAATCCTCTGATCTCTTTTTAATTATCCCATATAATATTGTGCTGACCAGGAATATTTAGTCTGATATTTAACAATGGAATGGCAACATGAGATTCAGCTTATCTTCATCTATGTAAGTTATTTTGTAAATTATCTGTAACATAATTTACTTATATATTGCTGTTACTGCTAGGATGAGACTGTCCTTTCATTTCTCACCGCAGCCTCATTTGTGTTATTTCAATGGTCTTCTCCATATCATTGCACTTTAATACAACCCATTTCACCATTTACTTTTTTACTGCTGTTGTGAATTAGAAGTTCAAAGCCAGAGGTCTCTATTGTAATTATGAAAATTTGAATAAATTTCAGCGCTTCTTGCTGAATGCCTTTATATAGACATGCTCTGTGTTTTATTTTGTCTCACAGTCTTAAAATCTTCTTACGGGTATCATATAAAAATGGAGATAGGCTGAAGCATTTGGAACAGAAAACATCAGATGGTTATTATGAACTGCACTGTAAATCTCCCCAGATTTAGCAGTCTCCCTAGATTTGTGGGGGTGAGTGCCATATCTGCCTGATATGAGGGAGCTACCCAAATTCAATTCCCTTAACTTAGGATGTAGGAATAGAAGAGCCAGATTCTGTTGTCCCTTAAAATTTGCTGTAAACTGTGTCTAGATACCGTATTATCAAATTAAGATGTCTAGATGTTGAAATAGGTTCTCTGGGCTTTCATTTGAAAGGAGATGAATAGGTAACATGTAAGCTATGACGGCCACATTAGCAGTAACTACTGTTTATTTTAACAGCTGTTAAGGAAGAGAAAGATGAGATTTTTTGGAGACTCATAAGCAGCTGGAAAGAAATGGATGGCCATGTAAAGTCTCTTAAGAGAGCAAGATAGTTTTCTGACCTTTAAATAGCAAAGCACTTGATAAATAGCTGCTTCTGCCCTTACAAACACCCAGGCCAGCTCGCTCGCCCGCAAGATTGTATTGGATTTCTCCTGATTTTTTTTTTTTTTTATTCTTTTACACATTTTTCCAAGCTGCCACACCTCAAGCCAATACATTCAGCTGTAACACGTCGGTCGGTCAGAGATCAGAAGGGAGAGCGCAGAGTGGATTATTTTTAAGGTGAGCACGTGGGGCTGGCGGGGCGAGGGGCACAGGGCGCGCAGTTGCTGCATGTCACGTGCCGAAGTAGCTGCTGCGTGGGGCTGCCGCCAGCCCAGCAGCGAGCTCCCCTCCTGCCTCCCAAGTGCTGCACCCTTGCACCCCTACTCCCTCCCGCTCCAGCAAGCAACTCGGTTACAGCCCCCACTTCCCCAGGCTGTTGTACATGGTGAGCTCAAACTATCTTGTCATACGTAAATAAATACACATGCTCCATCAGTGGGCTCCAACCGTTTCGCTTGGTCCAAGTGGCGTCCACAGTGAAGCGTCCTCACCCAAAGCTCGAGCCTTTCCTTGAAAAATCCAGGGGTAGCGTTATGTCTAGACAAACCCTCGAGAGACAAAAAGCAGCGTGGTGCACACGAAAAGCAGGCTGCAAGACAAAGTGGCAATGTTTCCTCATCCAACCTAGCCGGGCAGCAAGAGTCCCTCAGCCCTTTGCAAGGAGAGGCCAAGTCATGGCCGGGGCAAAGGCAAACCACAAGCTCTGCCAGCTCCTCCGCAGCTGAGACAGGTCAAAATCCCTCGCACCGTTAAGCAGTAAGAGCCCTATATGTACAGGAAGAGAGGATGCACTAAAATATGCTCATCGGGCGTCTTTGCGCCTCTCTCGAGCACCTGCCTGTACCGGCAGCAGCCTAAAGATGGTGGTAGAAAATCAAGGATCAAGTTTTGCTTTTTTATCCTGAAGCGTTTGAACTCAGATTAGCCGGTTTGGTGCTGAAATATTATCTTTGACAAATCAATTGAAGTGAATCAATTAATCACCTTTCACATTTTAATTTTTATTCATTCCATGTCAATTGACAAGACAGAAGGGTCACCACCTGCATTTAAAAGACTATGGATTTACCAGTGTTGCTGTGGCAGCGGTGATGGTCTGGGGCCATAGTCAAGAGAAGGGCTGTAGTAGAGCTAATATCTTATTACTGACTGAGATAGGTGGCATAAACAGAGAATAAAACAGAACAGAATACAATACTTTGGGGCACACTGCCTTTATTTTAAACCTAATTTTTTTGTGCCTTTTGTTTCCTTTATTACGGGGTGTCTTCAGATATCCTTCTCCTCAGGCAGCAAAAGAAGAGGAAGAAATAACCCACGTCAAGATTAAAAAATAAAATGTTAAGTACTTGTATTCAGAGCTGGTCACGAAGAAATTCTCAAAAATACTATCTCCCCATCTTCTACTTCCTCTTTATGAAACTATTTGCTCTATAGGGATACAGAACTCAGTCAACAGGCAAGTAATTTTTTCCTGGAAAGAAATTGTTCTCTTTTGAGGTCTAAAAAGTAAATCATTTGCTTTAAAGCTTAGTGGCATAATATTTTTACAGATTGATATAACAGAAATTATTAACTTGATCACAGGCTCGCTTTGCTGAATGATGGTAAGTTACTATTGTTACTGGACAATTTACATGGAATTTTCCATAAATTCGTGAGGTAGCTTGTCCCTAAACCTTTCTTACCTAGACACAGCCTTGTCAGCTTACTCAAATGATCTCTTATGGCCTCTTTGAAATAGAAATCAATTTATTTTTTTAAACTTCCTGAGTGATGACTAGAGAACTCACATTTAAATCACCTGTGACCTGTTGGATCAGATCAAGTTGCACAGTTCCCAATAGCTTCCATACCTGTCTTCTCTTCAACCCAAAATATGAACCTAAAAATAGCAAAACCGTAAGAGTTTTTCTTTGAAAAATGTCAGTAGGAAACAAAACAAGAATAAAGAATGGTATGTTCTGAGACACCAGTCCATCATGTCTTCCAAGCCAATATTTCTGCTTTAGATTTTTTTATTTCACATTGTCAACATTTTTCATGTTTAGTTCTCTTAACCTGTCTTTTTTTTTTTAAATAACACAACTTTGGCACATCCAAAGCAGACACTAAAAAATACCCTAAATCATATTTTCTGAAGAGCTGTCCCCAGACTGATTCTAGTAGCCCCTGTGAGCAGCAGGGGTGCATGTTTGCGTTGATATATATATCCACTTTTAACAGTGGATTATTTTTCTTGGAATTGCTCAGAAAACATAAGCTGAGGCTGAAGCCTGCACTGGCAAGGAGGTTTATAGAGCAGAACACTAGGGCAATTCTCATGAACTACAGCAAGACCACACAAGAAGAAAAACGGAGTAAGGCTTGGGGATCTTATGGGGAAGAAAAGCTAACGACCTGCCGTTTGCTCCTCTGGCTGGGATCTAAGCCAGTAAGGAAGGGGAGCTCTTCTTTAAAAACACAGCTCTTTAACCAAGGAAGTGGCCCAGCTGAAGTCCGTAGGAAACAGCTCCAGCTTTGAGACGAGATCTGTGAACATGAAGTTCATGAGCGAAGAGCTGTAATGAAGTCCTGGGACTCCTGAATCCTCAGTGACCCTCCGCACAGGCATGGTCATCCCTGTCCTCCCTGATGAAACCTAATGGCATGAATTTTTCTTGGAAGAAGGACTGTCCCTGTATGAACTGACTGTCTTTCCCAGCACTCGGGCTTTTCCCTGGGCTCTAAAAATAACAGAGTTTGGCTCTATTCCCAAGCAATTAAAAGCAAAATCTTTCATGCTCAAGGGATGCCAACAGAGGAAGGAAGATGGAAGGAAAATACTGCATCAGTCCTAAAGGATGTACGGGACCTGCACACTACGGAGGAAGAAGAGGAGAAAGCGAAAGGGTGCGACGCCGCTGTGGGGTGGCAGCCACCCCAGCCTCCCCGGCAGGGAGGTCCCCCCCGCCCTGAGGAGGCAACGGGGCAGAGCCCGGGGCAGAGCGGGCTGGCCTCAGCTGAGGCACAGCCTCTGCTCCGATCTGCGCGCTCGTTCACCTAGATGGGGATGGATCTTTCCCCAAGGAGATGAGACAGAGAAATTTTCAAGCAGCTCTAACAAGCTGAGCTTTGGCCTTGCTAAGCCGAACATGCCCTTGCTATTTTCAACTCGCTGCCGTAGGCAAGGGAACAAGGAACGAGGCCCGCATTGGCAGGCCGGGATGCACAGAAAGGGTTCCCAGAAAGGAGAGGTGGGGACAGCTTGGGACTGCTGTAGCTCCTTCTGTATTCCAGTAACCGGCCTTCTTCCTCCGCCCCGGGACAGGACCTGCCACCCGCCCCTGCCCGTCCCAGGAACCGGGCTGCTGGGAATTAGCCAGCCTGCGACGCAGGGAAGGGCCCGGGTGCCCTCTCCTGGGAAAGCGATTTCAAAGCAGGACGTCCAGCTCTGCGCACCGCCGCTAAATAACAGGAAAGCAGGCGCAAAAACGGCCGGCAGCGCGGCTTTCCGAAGCAACCGCGGCTTCTGCAGGGAGTTAGGCTGAGCCTCGGCGGCAAAGTAAAAATCCAGCTGTTGCTTTTCTTTGCTGTCACGTTCAGATGCAGAGCTGACCCCTCTTCCTTTTCCACGCAGGAAGGGGAGAACGGCCTGGAAAATACTCCGGCCCTCAGGCAACGCTCCACTTCTCATAAGCAAACATGCTCTTTACCTCGCTGCTATCTTAAGTAAATATTTCCCAAGAATGTTGTCAGCCCTCTAGTCTGATGCCATTAATTGATTTCCATTAAGTCAGAGGACTGCTTGTGTTCCAGATGAAACGCGTCTGCAGGTTAGCCCCTCAAGCCCCTGCCGTTACTAATGGCATAAAACATGGCTCCGGTCAGTGCCTCTTCCGGCCGGTACAACTTGTGCAGGCTGCATGGGTCTTGCAGTAAAGATGGCGAAAACCAGTGCAGGGTGTCTCTTGCTGGTTAATTAGTGTCTCCAAGTAAACTCAGCCAGCGGCGCAGAGCTTCAATTGCTGGCGGAGAAAGGGGAAAAGACAGATGTCAGTGGTTCGATCATACTCCGAAGCACTGAAAGGCCGTATCTTGACTGCCAATTCAAGATAAATGTCACTTTGCGGCTCTCTGCGTGCCGGCCTACGTGGCCAGGTTAGTGGCTGCGGGGTGCCGGCATTTACGTTTCTCATGAAAAAGGCATGTTAGACGGAAAATGAAGGCCCGGGGTAGCAGCCTGTGTAATCAGCACAGCCTTTGCTCAGGTCAGGAGAGCGCGCTTCAAACCCGAGCTCCCCGCTTGCGTGAAAAGGGCACGCTGCAGGATTTGCATGTGCCCTTCTGCTCAGCTCGCCAGGCTGTCATGGATCTTCTTCTGTTTCCATGAGCCGCCGGCCCCTCCTCTGGCTCCGAGCATTCGAAGCTGAGCTCTTTGGCCAAACAGTCCTTGCTGAAATGTCAATACGCTACGGGACGCTGGCTCGCAGGGTTCATCATGGTTTCCAGGCAGCGCGTGGCTTTGTTTCTCTGCTTTCCGCTACTGATTCCTCTTTCTCTGGATGCAGGTATGTCATAGGATATGGCTCTAATTACGTTTACCGGTGACGGACTTCTCTCCTGTTACTCAGACGTAATTTTCATTGCAAATTTTGAGCACTGTTGCATGTTTGTCCTGCCTCCGGTTGTGCCTGTGAATTATTCTAAGGCTCTTGTTTGCTTTCAGTGAAGCGGCAGAACTTTGGTGGCTCCAGTACATGCATGAAAATCAGCTGCCAAATTAATAAAGCAGCCCCAATGCTTTCAGACTCCCACTTAGGCATTGATTGAGTCTCCTGCACTGCAGTGAACAAAGCTGGAAAAATACGTAGCAAAGTCTAAAGCGTTCCAATGTAAATAAGCAGAGAACGCCGAAACAAGAGCAGGAGGATGTCTCCGGCCACGCGCCCAGGCACGCTCCTCTGTCAGAGTCTGTGCCTGTGCACTGATACCTGTCATGTATCTGCGGTGTAAGGTTAATTAAAAGCCTTCAAAGAAAGCCATATTAAATGCATACAGCCTGACTTTGAGACCACGGCAGAAAGACCCAGCTGATGTTCCTACAACAGACAAATGTTTACGAAGCACCCTGGGATAAATTCAGTGCATGCCACACAATATTTTATTCCTTCAAGTAACTTTGAAGTATAGGGAAAAATTACCACTGTTTTGCATGTAATTCAGCAAATGTTCTGACTAGACACAAATGTTCAGTGAAACCTCACCAGACTGGAATAAAGCCTCTCAGGATTCATGTTTCTGTGCATGTCGGTGAGGACTCACACAAAAGTCTTGTCCTTCAGTGACCACCTCAGGGCCCTTCCAGGAGGTCGGAGGTAACTCCCACTCTCTCAGGGGTCATGTAGTGGAGAATGTCCTGGGGGAAAGGCAGGCGATAAACATCAGCTACCCGCAATCTCAGGTGAAATAATAGTTAAAAGCACTGAAATGTAAGTTGTTGTCGTGAAGCTCCAGAATCCCCTACTGACATGCAAGAATAAAAAATGAAAAATTAATTACATGAAGACTTGTTCTGTGTAGTACACGGAGCACAAGTACACTGCAGCACTGGGACCTCCTGTTCATTATCCTGAATTATACTGGGAGGGCATAGTTGTGTGCTGTGCTTGCGCCCCGAAGCTGAGGGGCAGATCAGCGCAGTGACAATACCATCAACTCTTTCAGTGCAGACCTCCATCAGGTGGAAGTTGACGTAGCTCTACGATGTGAGCACCGCTCACGTCTGCTATGGAACCCAATGTCTGCTGTGTACCCAGTGTCTTTCCAAAGCACAGCAGAGACACATAGGGAGAAGACCCATGTGGCTGTGGTCTATGGTGCTGGCAGCATCTCGGAGCCATCCGCAATGCAAACAGCGTTGTCCAGCCCTCCGTACCTTTCTTACAGAAGAAAATGAAAGATAAATATATTAAAGCAGTGGTTCTAAAATGGTGGTCTGCCAGCGGCAGAGGAAATCCCTTCTGCCAGGCCAACGAGTGACGGGGTGTGAGATCACACCGGTGAGGAATGGAGCACTAGGGATGACTGTGGTCCACCTGTCACCAACTGACTTACCGTAGCGAGCACAGGGAAATCGGCTGTCACCACGGACGCCAGCACTAGGTAAAGTGGCACGTGCTTTTCGGCTGCTAGCATTGAAACAAACTGCGCTGTGCCTGCCGAGACCTGCTATATGGCGTGCGGTGGTCCCTTAGGTTGCTGACGTACAACGCTGGTGTAACACGCCGTCTTCTCTTAAGCCCTGGGGTCTGTAATCACGCGCTGCCATGTCTCCTGAGAGGCAGGCCAGAGAAAGGAGGTTCTTTCACATTTGCCCATTTCTTTGCTGAAACACCTCATAAAAAGCTTGGGAAGCCGAAAAGCTTTCAGGGGAAATCCTCTCCCCGTCCTTTCAGCCTGGAGCACACAGCTGTACGACAAACAGAACATGCCGCTGTTTTTCAGTCTTTCTAAAGCAGGAAGAGGCAAGCAGCATTTTGCAAAGGCGAAGACGAGCCAACAGCTTCTTCGAAGAGATAAAACTGGGGTCACTAGAGCGAGAATGCATGGAAGAAAAGTGTTCCTTTGAGGAAGCAAGAGAGATCTACCATGATGATGAAAGGACAGTAAGTAACATGGGGCTGGGAGAGCGCTCACTGTCAGATGGACTCCCCCCTTCTCAAGGGTGTGCTCTGACACTTTAAACCGCGAGAGCAAAAAAGCACACTGCGTCCTGCCGTTTGCACCTTTCTCTTCTATTTATAGCGGGAGCGCAGCAGCAGAGCGAGGTGCAGCAGGGCGTGCTGCTCGGGCCGCCCCGGGCGGTACCGCTCTGGGGGATGATGGGGAGAAAGTTGATGCTCTTGAAGTCATCTCCCTGGCCCCCCAGTGATTTCTGGCCTGACAATACCTTAAATTATTGTATTGTGCAACATCTGTTTCACTCAATCCCACCTCAACTACACAGAGGTTTTTGATGGATAGCCTATTTGTGCGTGTTACAACGCTGCCCTTCTCTACTGGTATATGAAAAGAATGTAGAATGTAGAAAATAATGTAGGATGTTTTATGAATATCAACTTTCATAAATTCTAAAGGCGAAAGGGGCATCGCTGTGGCTGTCAATACCCCTTCCTGTGCTACAGGGGCTGTAGGACTTAACCTGAGTTAATTTTTCTTTAATTAAATCTCACATCTTTTTCTTCCAGAAAGAGTTCTGGCACATCTATTCCGGTACGATCGTTTGGGATGTTCTAGCAGCTGCAAAACCGCTCCGGCTGCTGCAGCTCTTCATGTGAGCTGGACTGACACTGAATGTTTTCACAGACCCCAACCAGTGTGACTCCAACCCCTGTCAGAATGGCGGCAGTTGTGACGACCAGTTTCAGGATTATGTTTGCCGCTGTCCCGTCGAATATGAGGGCAAAAGCTGTGAAAAAGGTCAGCTCTGGCATAGCTTAACAAAATAAAAATATAATTATTAATTCAGATGCAAAACATTGAGATAAACAATAGCAAGCATTATCATTCTACATCATTCTAGCCGTGACAGCTACTGTTCACGCTGCCTGCGGTGTCGCGTGATGGATCTAACCAGCTGGCAGTCAGGCATCACCAGACAGCGAGATAATTATTACCCTATGATGATTTTGTAAAAAAACCTGCCTTTTGTGCACCCTCTGAGAGAAAAGGAGGATTTTTTTTTTTTTTCCTACCCAAGTGGTGAAGTTACTTTGACATAGAAGCATGGTGCAGTATGTGAAGGAGAACTACGCTGCATATGCATTGTGCAAAGCCCAAGCGGACAGATCCAGCGATTAATGAAGTCAGTATACATCCTTCCAAGTGATTCCAGTGGGCAATGCACATTGACTGCTACGTTTACACCCCCAGAACGTGCTGAGCCCACACAAGGACTAGGCACTCGTCAAGTCTAACCAGGCAGTCGCAATAGTCATCCCAGAGCATCCTTCTGCTGAATGGCAAAAGACAAATAGTTATAATTTTTCAGTCATGTATTACGAAGGTTACCACACAGATACCACGCCTTTAGACAGCTCAGCTACTGCATAAATGCAGACTGATTTAATTTTAGGTGTATGTTTCTTAAGCATAGCTTTTTCTTCCCTAATCCCTGGAGACCCAGGCCTACCTAGCTTTTGCCAAATGGAAGGCGCTTTTGATGCAGTCACTGTACATAAATCACGGAAATCTACTTTGCTGCCTTGCTTCCCTGTCAACATTTCAAGTTGCAACTGACTCATGTGAAGCACCAAAATCCACATTTGGAAACCTAAATGCTCTTTCTCTGACTTTAGCCATGGCTGACAAACTGAAGTGTATTTACGACAACGGTGGCTGTGAACAGTACTGTACTGACGAGCAGTCTGAAAAACGAGCGTGCTTCTGTGCAGACGATTACACTTTAGCGAGCGATGGTGTGTCCTGCATTCCCCAAGGTAAGATGCTACTAGCCCGACGCTAAGTCTAAGCCAGCTCTGGAAGAAAAGTTTTCAACACATACATATCAGGAGGTGCAAGATATAACCCTTGGCCACCAGCTCCCCAGCTCTTCTTCAAGGGCAGAGTCCAGAGCAGTACGTTTGGGCTTCTGGTGGAAGTTAGACACCCCAGAAAAGCAGCTGGCAAGGTGCGCACACCAAGCAGGGAACCTTTTGGACCTCTTCTTCCTGGCCCCAGAGGACCACTCCTCTGGGACACGGGAAATTCGAGATTGAACATCCCACCTTCTAGGAGTGATGAGGGAGCTGAACCCTGTCTCCTCCTTGGGAAGCGCTCTCACCACTGGTCTAGTAGAGAAGAACTGAGCAGTAGAGACAAGCTCATGGCCAGGTGGTCTAAATAAAGCAGAGCAGCAGGTAGTCAAGGATTTGGGGTCAGGCTGAGGGGCTTCTGGCAAGTGAAGGGGCTCTGGGCCTCACAAGTCCTTTTTTGTTTTAGCTTACGCCCATGGTGGGAAAATATTTTTGGGTCAGCATTGTTTCACTGTGTTGCGAATGAATGGTTTAGGCCGCTTGAAGGATCACTGCCAAAGATATTAGAAAGCAAATGATTTTAATATAAATTTGTAAGAAGTGTGACTCAACAGAATTCGATGGCAAAGTCCATTCTATTTCTATTCAACGTGGAAAAAACATACAAAAGAGAAACCAAATTAAAATTAGGTTGGAATGATTTACATGTGGATCGGTAGAAATTATTTACACAGTCAGGGAAATCGAGTCAGAATCAAGTTGATGTGATTTATCACTTGTGATTAACACTATTAAGGTAAATCACAAATTATATAATTTTCTAACTAAGCTTAATAACACATCAACTTAGTTAAAGACTTAACAAGGTTCTCAAATTACTCACACAGGTATAGATACAGACATAGAGATATAAAGAAAGATATATATATTGAAAGGTACCTGTTGAAAATGCCCAGTCCTGTGGGAGTCCAGTGAAAAACTCACATCGAATGCTTTTGCATTTTTCAACAGGCAAGGGTTGAGTCTCAAGGAGTGGGGGTTTCAGCCCAGGTCCACGCCAGTCTTCAGCAACAGTCCTCCAAACTCATCACAAACTTAAGAGTTCACGAGCTCTGAGGGGCATCTCACTCAGAGGGAGATGCCGGTCACAGCCTGCTGCCATCCATGAGAGCTCGAAGGGTCTCACTGAGAACTGCTGTTTATATGTTCAGGAGATGGTTGACTTTAGGCATCAGGAGATTTCCATCCTTGCCACAATCATTTGCCGGTAATTCCAGTGATGCTGGTACTGAACCACCCGAGTCACGATTAGATAAAATATTGTTCCAGGCTGTCAGGGGAGGATTAGTTACTCCCACAACCGATAGTCCTGGGACGGTCAGTACCATCCCCTACCTTAGCTACGCAGGAGTGCTTGGTACGGTCAAGGGGCTCTTAACCGCCAAAATCATTGCACCAAGGCCAAGGCTTGACGAGAGTTCCAGGAGCAAGGAGGGGGGAAATGCGCCACCACACACTGTTGGATCTCCAATCTGATATTGTGACTATGGATTTTATTACCATATTTATTTCAGCACAGGTGTCAAGAGACGCCTGTTAAAACCAAAGAAAACCAGTTATTCTTTTTTTTTCCTATTTGGTAGGACTAATACACTCTTGATATTCCTCTAGATGCTATGGCTAGATATTTCTCTCGCGTATCTGACAAGGTAAATTTCAACTGGGACTAGGGTAGCGCAAGTTAATTATTTTTCCAAAACATAAGCTGGCACCTGACTCTATTGCAGATGCCTACTTGAATTACTTTATTAGAGGGGAAAAAGAGACCCCTGGGGATATGAACATAACGGACAGAGCTGCAGGGAGCATACAAAGTAATTCTGAGGGGTGATGCCCCCCTACACACACCTCAATGGAGCACTCATGCAGAGAACCAATAATGACAACCTAGCTGTCAACAACAGCAATTTCATTAGGAAAAAAAAAGTCTACTAATGTGCTTATCCCTTATTAACAGATTCTGCAAAATCACGTGGTGGGGCAGCTGCTTTTGTTAAAAGCTGAGAACAAAGAATTCAATATTCCCCACAGGCTTTGCAGCGCGTCTTCCCCTCTCAAGGAAGATGTATTTGTTGCTGCTTGCTTCTTGGGCACCAAAACAGCCGTAGCGCTGACCGAGTGTTGCAAGGAGACAAAACTGTGTAACTGCCAGACTGCCAGTCCCTTCACCCTCCTTCTGTCATCTCTCACAATGGCCCTTTCAAACACCCAAAGTGGCGTTGCCCTGCATACAGCATTAGAGGGTATGGGTCTGTGCTGCGTCTATTCTCATCTTTCACCAGCTGCCACCAAAGGGCAAGTCCTGTTTCTCCACACCTTGCCTGTAAAAGCTTGATGCTGTCTTCCTATCAGCTGAAGTCATCGGCAAGCTCAGGCTAGTACAGATCCGTGGAGATGTAGGATTCAGCTCAGCATAGACTACAGGGCCCTGGCTCCCAAAGTGAAAGTGAGCACTCCTCCTCACAGCGTTGTCGCAGAGAAATGGCTGGATGGTAGGAACGGTGTGTCCAGCTACAGCGCAGCCACATGGCACACAAAAAAACCCAAGGGTAGACTGCTGTCTTCTTGAAAGGAAAACTGTTGGTTGAAGGATGTATTGAAAACACCAAGGCTTCCTCTGCACTGCAGCTCAGTTACAGCTTCAGTCCTCAAGATTTGATTCTCTTATTGCCCATCTTCACATGCTTGCTCAGGCATCAGACCTTAGACTGAGACGTGCAGTCCGGAAGAACCAAGGATGCTCTGGACCCCAGCAAACTAGGCACAGTCTGCCGGGGGGTATACCAGAAAGTATAGTGTCTGCTCTTAGGAGATCTTCGGGTCCACCCGAACAAGGGATAGCAAGCTGCACATCCCATGCCTAAGCCTGTGCCTCACCGTGCCGTGGGTGCTGTGCGCTTGGTACAACTGAGTTAAAGTCAGCAGGGTCGCTGAAAATATGTAGACTACAAAGCTTGACAGAGTCACTTCTGTTTCCAGCCTGCAGCCTACCTCATTGCATTGATGTATATCTTAAGCAGGTATATTGTTTGCAGACTCCTGCGGTAGGTGAATATACGTCAATGATAATGTAATGATAATGTACGGGCCTGCACTCTATTTGTAAAAGCATTTCTGGCTGTTTCCAAACAAAGACTTCTTACCTGCCAAGCTGCTTTAAATTACTTTTTGAGAACCCATGCTCCCAGACTAGAAACTAGTTTTTCAGCTAACATAACTTCACTGAAGACCTTACACATTTTGCTGTGAATTCAGTGCAATAAAATAACATTTGCTGCCCTTTTTTGTTTGTTTTGGGTTTTTTTTTTTTCTTTTTTTTTTCAGTGAAATACCCATGTGGAAAAATACCAGTGCTGGCCAAAAAAAATGCAACGGCACAAGGGAGAATAGTAGGTGGTTTAATCTGTCCTCCAGGTGAATGTCCATGGCAAGTGAGTCTTCAGAAATCTTTCATTGCCTTGTTTGTTTGGTTTTTTTTCTTATGGAACCACTATCTTAAATTCATTGTTTTAAATCTATTATATTAAAAAGTGCCAGGTCTGGATAACCAAATCCCCTCTTCATCCATAGCCAGGAGATCCATCTGTTTCAATCATGCATCTTAGCCTTGTTCTGGAGTGCCTGCTTTCACAGGAGTGGAGCGGTAATACAACCTCCTCTATCTCCTGACCCCTTAGTCCTTACTGCCAGCAAGAATTTTAGTTGCAGCTTGCGGGGATGCGCTCTTGACCGTAATAGGCAGGGTCCATACTACAAGATGGAGAAAATGTCAACGGGAAGACTCCCCCTCCTAAATTACCCATGCAATCAGCACGGCATTCTCAAACACAGTTGCATAAAGTGACTGAAAAAAGCAACATGAAACCCGACTCTACTGAGACTCAGGTCAAGCACATTTGATGTAAGACATAAATTTGCTTTACGTTGGCAGGCCCTTATAATACAGAATCAGAAAGAGAAGTGTGGCGGTACCCTGCTTTCCCCAGAGTGGGTGGTCACTGCAGCTCACTGTTTGGAGCACACTCATCCTAAACAGCTTCGGGTGAGACTGGGTATGTATCTTCCCCGCTTCATGTTATCGAGCTGTGGTTGTGGTGGCAGCTTCTCATCCAGAGCAAAAGACAAAATGTGCAGGCTCTGGTAGTATAAGGGAATTGTCCTTAACAGGTGTCAGACTAGAAGCCCCCCTACTTACCTCCTCAAACTTCTGAGGCATCAACGAGCTGCCTGACATGACCTGCGATTAACAACTTTTCCAGGTGAGCACAGAATAAATTACGATGAGAAAACTGAGCAAGAAAGTGGAGTTGCCAGGATAGTCATTCATGAAGGATACACGAACGGACAAGTCAATAACGATATTGCCCTCCTGAGCCTGGAAACACCCGTGAATCTCACCGACTATGTGGTGCCAATATGTTTGCCTGAAAAACGGTTTGCAGTGTATGAACTGTCCTCCATCAAGTTCTCCACAGTGAGTGGATGGGGACGCCTGCTAGATGGAGGTGCTACCTCTTCTGTTCTGATGAAAGTTGATTTGCCACGTGTAAAGACACAAGAATGTGAAAAGGAGACCGATTTAAATATTACAGAGAATATGTTCTGTGCAGGAGACCTGTCTGGTGTTAAAGACTCCTGCAAGGGAGACAGTGGTGGACCTCATGCTACAAAGTACAAGAACACTTGGTTTCTGACTGGGATTGTCAGCTGGGGAAAGGGCTGTGCTGTTAAAGGCAGCTATGGGGTTTACACAAGGGTATCCAAATACATCGACTGGTTGAAGAGGCACATGGATTAATGATGTTGAACCAGAGCATTTCCAGATCACCTTATTGCCCCCCAATCCCTCTGTGCCATTTTCTTATTGAAGCATTCCTTCATTATCTTAGATCTGTGATACATGTGATACCCACACCACTATTAATGATTTGAAATGAGCCTAATGCCTACTTGCATATATAAAATAACTTCCCTATCTATATTGTTTGTAAACTCGTGTGTCTTGTCAAGCGGGCACAGAACGGCCGTAACAAATCAGACTCAAGAGTCCTTCTCGTTCTACATACATTTCTGCTAAGGGACAGAGCTAGATGCTGAGAGAAAGACTGTCAGCAACACATCAAGCATACCATGATCCTTCCTCCAGCTACCCTCTCAACTTCTGGTAATCAGTGATGTACAGACTTCCTGAGCCAGAAGTTGCATTAGGCTGAACAGTCATGAGTGAACCTGTTGCCCACAAACGTGTGCAATCTCTTTTGAACACATTTACGCTCCTGGCTTTCACAACTTCCTGTGCTGATGGGTCCTGTAATATAATGATGCAAGAGCAGAAGAAACAGAAAAAATGTTTCTTTTAGCTTATGTTAAAGTAGCTTTCTTCAACAGTTGCTGTGGCAACAGGTAGATTTGAGGGGGAGGAACTGTAGAGAGTCTCCAGGGCAAGAAAGATGGGAAAAGGTTAATTCCACATTTACAGGTCTGCTACAAAAACTTGATTTTATTCTTCTTGCACCAAGCATTATTGCAGTAAGGCTATTAAGTGTAATATTTAACCCTATATTTATGAGTGGTGAAGAATACCACCGATTTAATCTCATCTTTGCCTTGGTATTATGCTCGTCAATACAGAGGAGGGCAAATGAAAGGGAATGTTTGTTTCATTTGTTGGCCAGTATAATCTAAATTATACTCTCCGTCCTGAGATCTAAAACTAGAATAGGATATTTGTCTGACCATCTGCAAAAAGCTGGCCAAAGACTATTCTCTAAAGCCTTAATGCATAAATGGTAGAACCTGGAGCACCCTGAAAACATCTTCAACTATACCATTAAAAAATGTACCTTCTAACCTAAGCCTGAAAACAGTGAGAAGGTGAGAGAGATAAAACTGACCAGAGGATTAGAAAATTGTATTTAATTTTTTAAATTTAAAAATTTAAACTACTTTAATATTTAAGTATTTTTATGCAAAACTGACGCTTTGGATTCATTCAAATCACACTGAATATCAGCTCAACCAAAAAAACTCATCAGGAAGTAGGACACTTACAATTGACCATACTCTAGTATTAGGGGAAAGCATTGACATTATAATGGTACATATACCATGCAATACTGAACATCCTATAACCCTCTTTACTGACACAGAAGAATGGTATACTATTCATTTAAGTAGTGAACTGATTGGGAAAAGCAGCAGATTCCAGAGATCTGAGAAACAAGAGGTCTTACAGTATGAAAACATATCCCAGAGGTTCTCATTACTCCTAAAAGGAAAGCATATATGCCAGCAGAATATATTCCCAGGGAGGAAGGTGACTAGGAGCAGTGACAGCAAATAAAGCCTCATTTTCACAGAGACGAGGCACTCAGCATTGCAAAGTCATCCCTCCAGACCCCTCAAGCTAGAACTCTTTGGGGTTTTCCACGCTCCATAGGATGATTTCTTCTCTGTACCATTCCAGCGTAAAGATTGACATTTATGAACAAATCATCATCTTGCAGAAGAGGGGTAAAACGCTGAAAGAAAACAACCAGCAATAACGGCTGCACAGAGTGACTTTTTCAAAACAAAGCTGGGTCTGAGGTATATTTTTAATATAGCGGCCTGTTTAAGCAAGCCAAGAACATGAAGGAGACCCGACAGCAGGCTCTGGAAGCACCAGAGACGTGGCCTCCACGGTGCACAGAGACCTCACTGCGCACCACCGAGGGGAAACCCCCCAAAAGAGAGGAGATGGAGGCCAGCTGCTGGCGAGCACCAGGCCGAGGTCACCGGGCCCTGAAAGCGCGGAGCCAGCAGGTTATGGTGTTGGGATGTGGGAGACGCGGGTGGGAGCTGCCAAGGGTGGCGCGTGTTTTGGGGTGGGGGCCCAGCTTTGCCCAGCGCCGGGCCAGGGGAAGGCTGCCTCGGCCAGCGCGGGCTTATTAAAGCGACGATTCACTTCCCCTCCCCCGCAAATAAAAGGTACAATTAAAAAAAAACAAAACAAACAAAACAAACAAAACCAACCCCCCTGCTTCCTTGGGTTTAAAAAAAAAGAAAAAGAAGAAGAGCCGCCT
>NW_010511465.1:0-13945 GCF_000687285.1 Phaethon lepturus
CTTGTGACCGGCTGCCAGCCAGATTTAACAATGCGTTAAAGTGTGTGTCCACACACTTCTTTTAATTCTCAGACACAGATGCCCTTCAGCTACCCACCATTCACCATTTCCATGGAGAACATTTCCACTGGGGGCACGTGGCTACTTGGAGGGCACCCCTTCTCTGCAGGCTGCTACCAAATGGGTTTGTTGACTTTCTTCCCTCACAGTGGGGGTGATACTGTGGGGGCTTCAGAGAGAAAAACAAAAGTGATGCTTTCCATTTGTGGGATGTAGGTGGTCAAGGGAAACAAAAGCCCTTGTAGAAGTTTTACACGAGATACACAGATGGCTTCGGGGGTGCGGCAGACTCTGTTGATGTTGAAAAGATGAATAAAGCCAAAAAAGACTTGTGACAGATGCTCTCAAGCTATGGAGTATTTAAAGAAAATTGCTTTAACTTTATAAATGTTAGAAATGTTGCCTAACTAACTTCAAGTTTTTGTCAGTAGCTGTGTTCCCAGATAAACAAGACATGAGACATTTCCTTCAAGACAGAAAAGATGTAGAGAGGTAATTAATACTGTTTTCAATTTTGAAACAAATTGAGGTAGAAGACATTTAAAGATTTTTCTCCAAGGGAGCTACCACACATACTGCTAAGGCCTAAAGGCAAACCAAAGGAAGCTTTGGCTGTTTATAAAAACAACAGTCCTGACTGGGGACAGAGATGTTTTCTGAAAACTCGCTGTGACTAACAAGGACAAATGCTTCAGGGGCCTAAAAGTATGTAAAGCCTGAATCAATAATAGTGTTGGGAGATGGTGTATAGGGTGACTGTTGTCTTAAGATACGTTTCTTATTCAATGATTTTGTTCTGGATAAATAGTTCGTAACTTCAGGAGAGCTGGGAGGGCTTGGACAAAGGTGGTGGAGCAGCTACTCACTTTGAGTCAGACTTGCTAAGGGTTGCAGTGGGGTTTAGCTAAGGCCCAGTTAAGAGAGGCTGCACTCAGGGATCCTGCCTCAGGAGACCTGACAAACTGGGATATTGTAAGGGAACTGGAAGTGTGGTTATCTTAGAAACTGGAATAAGAACTTCACTAAATTATTCATATGTCTGAAAATTAAGAAAAGAAAATATTTCTATCTATTAGCAAACTAGGTTAAAGGATATCTTTTCTGAACAAAAGACTGTTTTAGTAGTGAGTAAACTGAGATTTTTTTCCTTAATCTTTGCCATAATAAGGGAAGGGCTCCAAGAAGGACCCAAACAGCAGTTAGAATCTCTTTTTTTTCCTTTTAACTGACACAAATTAAATATGTTTTATTCCTACTTATATCATTTTTTTTAATTGGCCTCCTGGATTTTGCCTCCCTATCCGTCTTTCCGCAGTTCAGTTTATTCAGGATGGCCTCTTACGCTCTTGGCTATAGGAAGTCCAGTGTCATTGAACCAGGCACTAACTGCAGTCCTTTTTGGCCTTTGGCTGGGATCATTCTCCTGCAGAAAGGTGCTTTGGACAGCAGTTCTGCCTTGGAGAGTGCTACATGCTGTGAAAGGGGGAGACCACTTAAACCTTTGAAGTTGTAACAGAGCTTTGTTAAATTTGTTCTTAAAAATATAGTTAACTTTAAGGGGAAGAAATGCTATATCAGACCCTCAGGTATCTCCCCAAACAGGAGGGTATTCTTTTTTGGAGATTATCCATAACTGGAAAACTTGATTTCTTATTGCTCAGTATGTCTAAAATAATTTTAGAAGATTTTGCAGTGTGGAAATTTAAATGATCATAAATGAGGTGTTATCTGCAGTTTTGCCTCTCAAGACCAAATACTCAAAAACTTGGGCAAGAGAATTGTCTCTTTTGAAGCCCCAGCTTGATGACTACCTACCTCACTGGCAAAGCTAAAAATAATAGGACTGACATAAAAGTGCCTTTGGGCCAGATGTACGGGACTGAGATCCCTACGAAAAAAAAAAAGGACAGAGGAAGCATGTTTCTGCCTGAGAAATGTTGGGTTGATCATCAACAAAGAATTCCAAATATTTGCTTGGAAATATATTCACAGCTTGATAACATTGTGCTGGGAAGTCCACACTGAGTCTCTCTATCCAAAAGCAGACTTGGTGCATGAGTGAGCATCTCGCTGCCAGTGAGCCACCTGGAAGATTTGTCATTGGGCTAGAGTATCGAGGAAAGGGGCGACCACAGTTTATACTGTGCAGGATTACTGTAATGCCATCATTTGGGCAAATACTTCAAAATGTTGTGCCTGAGGCAGTGGATTGCTACATTGCTCACTGGTAATTTCTATTGCTTACTTGCCTGCTGGATGCATATTTACAAAAGCTAATTAGAGTGGACTATGTTATTTACAGTGTTAGACTTTAAAAGGAGAAAGCTTGCTGTATAATCTGTTTGCGTCAAGCGTAATTTGAGCAGAGATTACTTTAGGGCACCTGAAAGGAGCCAGCAGGAACAAACTCAGCAATTATTTTAACACAAGTCAAGAATTCCTATTCCCTAATTGGCAGTAATACGTAGTCCCATGACAGTTACCTAATACTGGATTATACAGAGTGCAGATTTCTTAGATATCACTTTGGGCTACAGTTTGTTTCAGACCACTGGTTTTCATGTTAAGTTTCAATATGAGTAGCATACATAACAGAAATCAGAACTAGAAAGGGTCACAGTTTTTTCTTCTTGTCATTTCTAGCTCCTGCCATTTAAAGTCCAGGAACTGATTCCTCTCCCACAGCAATTTTTTAAACTGTGTTTGTGGTTTCATACGATTTCTAGCAAGGTTAGTAAGTGGTGAATCAAACCAAGGAAAGCTAAAATCTTTACCTTTTTTATTCCACAAAGGCAAAAAGTTGCAATCCAAATAATTTATTTGACAGGAAAGAATCCCCAGAGAACACAAAGCTCTCTATCATCTTCACCAGGAGAAGGTTATGTTTAGCAACCCTAAATTTCACTCAGGGAACCCTTGCAAGAAATACTAGAAGCAGATACAATCCTTCTTTGCAGACAGATTAATTAGTGCTTGATGTCATGAATTTTCACAAACTTCAGCTGGGTCCCTTCAATATATGCCAGCTATGGTGACATCGTCCATGCCCAAATCCTAGTGAAGATGACAGAGAGCTTTATGTTCTCCAGAAAGGTGTTTTATCAAATAACAGCACACATTTTTCACCAGGGCCTTCGCAGGGAGGTATAGAAACAAACAAAAGAGGTTGGAAGGATTTGGCAACTCTGCTGGCACTACTGCTTCAGCCTCAGTGGCAATCTAGTAGGACCTAAACAATAATAAAGAACTGGAACCTTATAAAACAATTCAGGATATTCCCATTCCAAGCCCACATGTTGAGTCCTAGATTCAAATGCCATAGATTGTATTTAGAACAGGCAGTAGAGTCTGAGAGAAGAGGTAGGGATAAAATAATAATTTCCCTTCTTCATGCCTTCATTTTGACAATCCAGATTTCAGTTCCAAATTTACTCTTTACTGCGGAGGTTGTAGCACAGAATGACATATCTAAGGGAGGGAAAAAATCTGCCATCAAAACCGTGCAAGAGAGGGAAGATAAACTTTGATAAATAGGAACTGGCTCATGTTTGTGCTTTCAGCACTATACTCCGGTGAGTTCAGCATCACGGGAGCCTGTTTTAGCAGGTTCTCACATTCTGCTTGGTGATATTAGGTCTGTGTAGGTGGAGGACCAGAAAATTTTGGAAGCTTTTCATTTTGAGCTGTCGTGGAAACCAGTTAAGCCTCTTTTGTTGATTAAGATTCGAGTTCTTTTTTGAAGAAGGATTTGGTTTATTTTACTTTGGTCTGCTTATATATTAGCATATTTCTTAGACCATGCAACCAATTCTGGAGCAGGTTTCGATATATATATAGCACTGATTTGCAACAGCAAGGGTAGTAATTTATTAACATTCCTTTAGTTGTCCCAGAACATTTGGTGGGCTTGATTAAGATAGTATTCTGGAGACATCTTGCTTGTTTTCCCCAGTCCTAGAGACCTGCCTTTTAAATATGAACTGTGGTAGTTTACTGTGCAGAAAAAGACAGGATAAAGCAAGAACCACATGTCAGGCTGTTGAAACACTCCCCCTAACAAGTATATTTTATATATATATACACACACATACATACACACATATGTATGTGTATATATATATACATACACATAGTTGGGAAGACAGTCTTACAGCTGCTTTATGCAACACTCTGTACCCAGCAACTGTGTGCAAGTGAGAGGGCATCAGGGCCTTGCCTGATGTGTTAAAAACAGGTTGAAGTACCATCCATTTACTTCTTGCACTGACGTGCTATAAACGTTGCAGTAATTGCTTCCTTCAAGTGTCTGGAGTCTTCTGAACATGGATCCAATTTAATAAAGAAGTAACAAAAATAACTGCTCCTCTGAGGACTGTTCCCCTAACCAATGCATACCAAAACCCGAGAGAAAGCAAAAAGTCTGTATCAGGACCAGTTGTCAAGTTTGGCTACAACTGGAGGCCCAGTGTTACTTTCAGATCTACTTGAATCATGCAAGAGTCCACGCTTTCCCAGCTGCTGCTTTGTGAACACTGTTCACTGTATGTTCCTCAGCCTTGCCTGACTATTCAAACAACTGCAAATAATTTCCTGCAGCCTCAAAAGCTTCATTGTCAGAACATTTCTGTGGGGTTTTTTCAGTGGCTGTCCAGCTCTGACACAGCCGCTGAGCGTGACACACATTGCTGTTGGCAGCAGCGCGAATTAGTGCTCCAGTGACAGCCACCCTGTGACAGAAATGCCTTTGCAAGTTAGGATGCTCAGAGAGTCGTAAGCCCGGGGAAAGCACAGCCTGCAGAGACGGAGCTGCGACAAGCTGAGAGAGGTGAGGACAACTGGAAAACCCGACAAGAAACATCAAAGGAGAAATATGAAGCTGAGATTTGAAAAGGTAAATTTCAAAGCCGTTTCCATCTGGCTGCACTGATTGCACTGGAGCAAAGCAAACTGAGAGCAAGCTGTTTCCAAAGGGTAATGAGACTTGCAAAGGCACAAGGCAGGCCAGGGACATGGTGCCAATTTGTTGGGAATGCAGAGACCTGAAATCCCTGCCTGGGAGGAAAAGAGATAAAGAGTCTGGGGTAATAAGAGGTTTAAATACACACGTGCATAATTCAACTAATTGCCATACTCCTTCCAGAACCTTACTGAGAGAGGTACACACTGTAGAGTCCCCTGCCCAACAGGCGGGAAGGTAAAGGTACATGTCTGGGGGGTGGGTTGTGCCCTAGAGTAAGGGATTAGATCCTCTGCTCCTCTGTATGTCAGCTCTGAATCTAACTTTTCTTAAGATGTGAGCTTAAGCCTTGCTATCCCGACCCAGATCCACCTTGGAAACTACAGTCTGTGTCTCTAAGCCCTCGCTGAGCTTGGGATTTGAACAGAAACTTTTCCTTCATATCTACATGTGGCTGCTGATGTTGACTTCAACTTCAAAGGTGGCGACAACGCAGTGTTGGCAGAACTCTGACTTTGATATTGATTCGGGATTGTAGGGTCCTTCAGGAGAGAAACCTCCATACTGATGATGCTTCCATATGAAAGAGTATGTTTCTCAGGCTACTCGTCTCTGCCCACTGATGAAGAGCTCTGTATCAAATCTCTAAGCATGGGAGGCAGCAACTTTAAAATGGGTGAAAAGACTTCTTATTCTCCCAAATCTGATTGCATTACTGGTTGGCATTTTGCTTGATGAAGCTCTAAAGGACAAAATCTAGGTATTCATATATGTTTGGACAATGTCTATCATATTAAGGGTACTCTGAAGAGAGGGGAGGTAGGTAACAGATGGGGATAAGTGATGCTTGCACAAAAAAGGAATTGAACGAAACAGTATTGAAAGCCAAGAGCTAACAAATGAAAAGACGTCTTCAGGAGCTGCAGTGAGAACTGAGCTGTCAGTGATTTAGCACCTGGGTGGCTGTGCTTGGTTATCATGGGCATCTGTCCAGTTGAAATAAACTGTGGAAGTGCTGTTGGGAAAGCTGCAGTTTAAGTTTAGTCTCAGGACTACATCTTAGAAGCTTTCCTATGAGTATACAGAGAAAACCAGGAGCAATGCAAAGGGATTATAATCTTTTTTTTTTATTTTTTATGGAGGATATTTTTAACTGAATATCAGGAACTTCATGTTGGCTGACCAAGGTAATCACAGGCTGAGACCAGCCCACATCACTACCATCTGTTGCGGAGCAGCATACCCATACCAACCTGGTACTTTTTCCCAATAGATTTGGAGGCTCCTAGTTTTCCTCCTAGGGGAAAAGACTGTCCCATCCTTTTCTCAAAATTGCACTAAAACAATTCTGTGCTGGCTCTACACTATGAATTCCTTAGTGCGGGGATTTGTCTTTTACATGTCAAAATCATCCCAAACTCCCAAATTAGCTTTTTAATAATCAAACCCCAGACTCAGGCCAAAATCTAGCATTCATCCCTTTCTGCATAGACTGCATGAAGAACTTGAATAAGATGGGGTAGGGGGACCTTTAAATATCTCTAAAAGCACGGCTGATAACTGAAACCATAAATATTAGAAGCCAAAGAAGCAGAAAGGCAACTGACCTCACAACATGGCAGAGGCTGCTTTTGATTCAGTACAGTACATCGAGAGCAACTTTAAACAGAAATATTCTCCATGCTTTAATGAGATTTTTTGCACTCTAAAGCACTAAAGCTGCAGTCCACATACAAGCCCTTCCATTTTCAGTAATGCCATTGTGATGCTTGTCATATTTTGCCGAACATCAGTAGCAATGGCCACTCTGTGTTCACGTTTTTTCCCATGTAATGCTCTCTATGCAATTCTGGATTCCCTCCATTTAGCCCTTGTCCCTGCTGAATTGCAGGCAGTGATTCAGACACAACTTCCCCAGAAGACATCAGTTCACTGAGCCTCAAAAGGAGCTGCAAGCCCATTGAACTTTAGAAGCTCCAAGGCAGTATGACAGCACCTCCTCCCCCCAGCAATGTGCGCCAGGGACGGATCTGATGGAAAAGGGATTTTGTATGCAGAAAGTTTTATAAATATGAGGATTCACGTTTGTTGACTGGCGACAAATCAGAGTGCTGGTGCTGCAGGTAACGGAGTTGTTGAAGATAAACCCTCTATTTTTAAATGTTGCTCCTCTTACTGAAGTTTGGTGGGATTTTTCCCCCTAATTTTCACTGACTAAGAGGTCAGCACATTCTGCTGACTCAGTGTATCAGCAGAAACAAGACTCCCACCCCTCTTAAGGAATTCTGGCGACTCATTGGAGCGAGGAAGGAGGACAGTGCCAGTCCAGGAGGAAACCACAGAGACAGCCAAGCTTAGGGTAGAGAGGTTAATCGACTGTTTCTATTTTGCTGTCATTTTTTTGCCCAGTATACACAACCACAACATGGGAAAGGGATATGTTTTGAAGCCAACATGGCTAGACTGCAATAGAGATTTAGCCTGTTTGCAAAGCTGACTTGGATTATAGACCTGTCGTATGTTGTCAGCTGAGCTTCTGCCTTGATATTCAGATCCTAAGCTAGAATTAAATCCTCAGTTTTTTGTGTTTTGGATCCTGAGACTGGGCCAGGCTACCCAGGAGGAGACGTAGTATTTAGATGGGGGCTGGGGCACTATAATTTGCTGCCTTTTGTTCTCCGCAGGCTCCTTAGCTGGCATTTCCTCTGTAGGATACAAATTCCTCAGTAGAAATGGCCTCCTCAGAAATAATACTGGATTGTTTAAGGACTTTCTTGACCTCATACAAAAATGCTTGTGGTCTATTGTGTTGACTGCTGTGCCTCAAAGTTCTGGTTTTGAGAATTCAGCACTGTCAACACAAATAGGAAACCTACCCAGACTGTGAGAAGCAAGTGCTCTAGATATAACTGTATAGATAGATTTGTGTGTATATCTACAAATGTACACACATATGTTGTGTATATGTATACACAATTTGTATATAAATTTTATTCATATCGTATGTATTGATATTTATTTATACTTAACATAAATAAGGCTAAGATTACATATAAAACTTCATAACTACGTGTCAGATGTATATGTATCCTGTATATATAATACATAGCAAAAATAAGTTTCCATGTAGCAGAGATGTGTTTCCCAGATCCCTCTATGTGTTGAAATGAACATGCGGAGCAGCATACTTTAAAAATGCATAAATATAACATTGCTAGCAACAAGGTAGGCTGGACCATTGTGTCAGCAACATGCGCAAATGAGCAAACCAGCAGCAAAAGGAGATATTTTGTAGATCATCAAGAGCTTTAGCTCTTGCAGAGTTGGAGAGAGAAAAAAATCCAACGGCTATAAAAAACTGTATTCATTCCATCCATGTATCCATTCATGCAATGTTTACGGTTGCATCTTTCAGAAACAGAGGCACTACCTATGGCTGCCCTTGTGAGCATTTCACCGTCGATCGCAGCAGCCGGAGTAGAACTGTTAAAAATGAACGCAGGGAAACACAGGTAACTGGTGGACAAGCCAGGCAGAAAGTAATAGGTTCTGACAGGGATGCCCACAGCTGCCTTCACAGTTACCAGAAAGTAATGTGACTTTCCTGCAGCTTCCACTGTGCTTTTTCTCCTGGTAGTAGCCTTGTTCAATGTCAGACTGCAGGAGATGGCCTCTGGACCACTGGTCTTGCTTTATAATAAAGAGATAGGTGTGGGAAGTTGGTTATTCCCGGACTGCAGGTGAGGGATGAAGCAGGACTTGCCTCGCTTTTCTATAGCTTAGCAACAAGGTGAAACGCGCATTCCTGTGCTGACAAGCAGGCACTGCCGCCTCTGCCTCTGAGGCACGGACTGAGCTGAGAGAAGCGGGGTGCTGAGGTCTTTGTGTAGCTTTTTCATTGTGGAAGGAGAAGGGTTTCTGAATTATAACCTTTCAAAAAAGGGGCTAATACCCTAACCATGCTGAACTTCTTTCTCTCCTTCCCCTCCATAGCACTGATGTTCACAAATATTAAGTGCATTATGTAATTAGCAGCTCATGACAGTCTTCATCAAGTATTCCTTTCAAAGTACAGATTTTGCTTCGATATCTGCCTTTGGTCTCTTGATTTATTTCATGTTACACAAAATATCATTTGAAGGAACGGTTCATGCAGTATTAATGTCTGCAGTCTGATTGACTGCAGTGATTTCAAAGGGATTTTAGAGTATCCATCGAAGAGCAGAAACGAGCTCTTTCAATTTCTAAAACTTATTCCCACTAAGTCAACCAGAGTTCAGAGCTCCCAACTTCCTGCAGGCTGTGCTTAGCAGTTTGCAGTACTGGCCCCTAATTCTACAGTTTATCATTATCTGGGAACAGGAGGAGGGTTAAACAAGAAGTTCTCAGAAATTCTGCTTATGAATAAAACATTAGAAGTTATTCTTCTGCACTTAAAATAAAACAGCAATTTTTTCCTTCATCTGTGTAAATTTTTTCTATTAACGTCTGGCTTTGTGTTTTCGGGAGACTATTTCAGTGCATCTATTCTAAATATTTATGTGATAAGAAAAGATGTTGGAACTCCTTCAAGGAAATTAGATGAGAATGCTTCCACACACTTCAAAAATAAATGCATAAAGTAAGTGTTCTAACTATGCTATTATTAAATCACTATATCCAGTGAGCTTCGCGGGAGATTGCTGCGGTGAGAATGGATTAGTATACTGTTACCTGGATGTGTGTCCAAAATTAGATTCCATCAAAAAAACAGGAGTTCTAAGTGAAGAAACAACACTAAGAGTAGCCTCTCAGATGCATTTATAAATCTACCTCTAAGGCATCTTACAAGTAACATGGTTAATTTAAAACATTAGCTTTACACTTGATAAAATATAGTCTCCAGAAAAAACATCATAATCTCTCAATTTAAACTGCTACCTTTAAAGACATTTTGCATAATACACTGCACACAGAAATTGATTCTGATTCTGTGATTCTGTAACAGAACTGCCTAAAAGAATGAGGTTAAGATAGTTTCCAAAAAATAAAAACTCCTCCCAAAAAAGCAAGTATGTGTGCATTATTTTATGTAAGCAAACTTAATTTCATGTTTTACCTGTGTGAAAGAAAAACTTGTTAGTTTTGTTAGCAGAAAACAGATGAGAGTAGTCCATAAATAATTCCTTTGAATATTTTGTCTTCCTTGCACTCTGTTCTCTGTGAATAAAACAAAGACAAATCTGGACTCAAAGAGCCAAAGCCCGCCTTCAGGTGTGGGTGTGCATCTCACTTAAATGTCAGGTAGAGTCAGGTGCTCAGATCCGAGGAAAGAATTTAGCACCATGATGAGAGAAACACTGGGAGAGGAGGCTTGCGGGGGAAAAGGTCTGTGGGTATTTTTAAGGGAATAATTTTTAAACCAGATTTGAAACTGGAATACACTGAAAAAATCCTTCCATTTCAAGGAAGGATTGTCCGTTACTTAACTGTTTTCTGATTTCTTTAAAAATGTTTTGCTGATCAAGACCAAGCAAGCCGTCCCAGAAACAGTTCAAGAAAGCCAAACCATCATCAGTGCAGTTAATAGCAATTCTACTTCAGAAAGTAGATGATCCCCTCTCAGTTGCTTGATTTCCTATTTTCCTCTAAGGTTCTTTCTCCTGTTGCCAGCTTCAAACCCCATGGACATGTCAGTGTAAAAACATTTACATTTGACTCAGCCTGTACAAACAGTGATATCCATTCCGTTTCATTAAATCTTCAGTATTCAAACTGAGGAAAGCTTAACAGGTCATTACCAGCTGATGTTAATTGTCAGAGTCACCTAAATAAAAATGAGTGCCAGAACACCTAGAATCTTCAAACTGAATCTTCTTGAATCTTAACTTTTTCTCAGAAAGCTGTTTCTTGGGACTGGTGTAGTCTGTTCCCCTGGATAACTTTGGCTAATAAAAGTCCAGCTGCATCATCTCCATCCCAGCTACCAAACAAACTCTCCTCGGTGTTTCATAGAATTTATATATTATTGTGATCTTAATCTTGACAGTCACAAAGCAGAGGTTACTGTAGTGGTGTCCCCAGAAGAGAGAAAGAGGATCAGTTTAAGCAGTTTAAAGAGGTCATTCTCATAGCTGCTTAAATTAAGAGTGTCTGCACAATGTCTACTCAGAATACATGGATATACACATTCTCCATACAGCTCAATTAATTTGATTTCATAATGGGTCTCTTAGAGAAGCAACATTCTCCCCGTTAACAGGTAGGAATACCTGATGAATGAGCTGTCTCAGTTGCTCCAAAAGATCATGGCAAAAGTGGGCATTGTAACGTGGGGCCAGAGTGCTCCAAGGCTGCACCATGGCTCTGCTCAAGGACGCGGCAGTCAGCTTGCTTATGAAAAAAAAAAAAAAAGCTTAAGATTGAACAGTATTCAAAGTCTGGCAATTTTACCTGCAATGAGTATAAAACTGAACAAGGATTTTTTTCTTTTTTTGCCTGTTGGCAAGTTGATTTTGTAGCCATGGATATCAATTGCACTGATGAAAGGCTTCAAATGCACTCTCAGAACCCAGGTGCATATTTTCAGTACTGCGAAAACAATAGGAAACATCCTTAACAGTGCTGTTAGAGTGTGACCGTATGCAATACGATAATTTTGGAGGTGAACTGTCTTGCATCTGTTAGTATGTACCATTTCTTTTCAGAATACCTGCCAGCTTCTGTTGCACAAAAGGCAAATGTGCATTTTTATAGAATTGTACAATCACAATTTTAAAAAACAGGACATAGTAGCTTTTGGATGTTGGGCATGGATTGGTACTTTATCTCATTCTTGGTTACTGTGTTGCAATCGTTTCCTCTCTCACTTTCTTCCCGTTTGAGACGACGCCACAATGGAGCCTGTTTAATGACCTGGGAGAGGGGACTGCTACACTGTGGGATGGCCTCGCGCCGTGAGGGTGAGAATCAGAGGAGAAGGGAATTTACAGAGGGTCATTCACAGAGCTAAGGTAAGTCTGCATCAAAATAGATGACGTGCAGTCCTCCAACATTGTAAAACACTTGCAGCAAGCCTGATACGGGTTTGGGTTTCCCAGCTTCAGAAGAGAGGAAGTGACAGTAAAAGTCTTTTTGAAAGATTTAACTGGATCTTGGGAGGCAGGACATGATCAGGGATAAGGATGGATGGAAAATGCCATTTGCTTTTCAACAACACCTTAACTTGTCCAAAGATGTTTGCTATCACCTACACTTGACTGAACCAATAGAAAACAATGTTTCCAGTTTCATGGATATTTAACTTCTGAAACCTGATAAGATTATATATTCATACGAACACAGCATGGAAACAACCTCATGAATGACTAGTAGCTGTCCCTCCCAGGCCTGTCCAGAGGGGGATCCAATGTTGCAGTTAATCAAGTTTTATAATCTCATCATAAGCCCTTGTTTTTGTAGGGGACTTCAACCTACCGGACATCTGCTGGAAGTATAACAGGGCAGAGAGGAAACAATCTGGGAGGTTCCTGGAGTGTGTGGAGGATAACTTCCTGACACAGCTGGTGAGTGAGCCCACCAGGGGAGGTGTCTTGCTGGACCTGCTGTTTACAAACAGAGAAGGACTGGTGGGAGATGTGGTGGTCGGAGGCCGTCTTGGGCTTAGCGACCACAACATGATAGAATTCTCAGTAGTCAGGGAAGTAAGGAGAGGGGTCAGCAAAACTGCTACCATGGACTTCTGGAGGGCAGACTTTGGCCTGTTCAGGTCACTGGGTGAGACAGTCCCTGCGGAGACAGTCCTGAAGGACAAAGGGGTCCAGGAAGGCTGGACAGTCTTCAAGAAGGAAATCTTAAAGGCGCAGGAGCAGGCGGTCCCCATGTGCTGTAAGAAGAGCTGGCGGGGAAGGTGACCGGCCTGGCTGAACAGGGAGATTTTGCTGGGACTCAGGGAAAAGAGGAGAGTTTATCACCTTTTGAAGAAGGGGAAGGAAACTCAAGAGAAGTACAAGGATCTCGTTAGGTCAAGCAGGTACAAAATCAGAAAGGCAAAAGCCCAGCTAGAGCTCAGTCTGGCCACGGTCGTAAAGGATAAAAAAAATGCTTTTACAAATATATTAACAACAAAAAGAGAGGCAAGCAGAATCTCCATCCCGTACTGGATGTGAGGGGGGAACATTGCCACTAAGGTTTAGGACAAGGCTGAGGTACTTAATGATGCTTTTGCCTCAGTCTTTAATAGCCAGACCAGGTATCCGCAGGGTATTCAGCCCCCTGAGGTGAAACATATCCTGCCATCTTCTCTGTTTGTAGAAGATATTGGAAAGGGAACTTAGTGTGGGATTTTATAATGGAAATGAGTCAGAAGGTGGGAGAAAGTAGGTGGTTTTTAAAACAGTATTGTTGAGTGTTAATTTCATATAGCATTGCAACATATGGTACTTAATGCCTTCTTTGCCTCAGTCTTTAATAGTCAGACCAGTTATCCTCAGAGTATTCAGCCCCCTGAGCTGGAAGACAGGGATGGAGAGCAGAATAAACCCCCCATAATGCAGCAGGAAGGAGTTAAGGACCTCCTATACCACCTGGATATCTACAATTCTATGGAGCCTCAAGGGATCCACCCAAGAGTACTGACAGAGATGTCGGAGGAGGTTGCCAAGCCACTCTCCATCATTTATCAGAGGTCCCGGTTAGGACAGGTCTGTCAGTCAGGTTACTACAGGCCTATCAGCCTCATCTTGGTACCGGGGAAGATTATGGAGAGGTTCATCTTGAGGGCACTCACAGGGCATGTTCAGGACAACCAAGGGATCAGGCCCAGCTAGCACAGGTTCATGAAAGGTAGGTCCTGCTTGACCAACCTGATCTCCTTCTGTGACCAGGTGACCCGCCTAATGGATGAGGCCATGGCTGTTGGAGTGTTGATCTGCTCAAGGGCAGGAGGGC
>NW_010511466.1:0-19961 GCF_000687285.1 Phaethon lepturus
GCGGCTCATCTCCGCTAAGCTTTGAGTTATCACAGCAGACGACACTTCTTGGAGGCTTCAAGGAAACGTAACAGAAGCCTCCATGCGGTTTGTTGCGCCGCGCCATACGAAGGACTTGCATTAAACTTTTTCTTTGCGGCTTTCGTTACCTGGATGGGGGACATGAGGCGCGGCTGGATCAATCCTGAACTCACTCTTGTACGTCCTTCTGTCAGAAGGAAGACGTCCCATAGTGATCTGTCATGACCATATTTGCTCAAATCTCTCGGTATCTGCTCGGTGGGCAAGTTACTAGCTGGTGTAACTCCCCCAGCCTTGCCAGTCACCTCTACTAACCACTACACTATTCGGACAGGCAAGTCAAAATGTCAGGTCAAATAAAACACTGAGCACCTATGACAGCAGGCTGTCATATGGAAAACAGAATAAAGTCAAAAAAGAGGTTGAGCGTGCTCAGGCACCTATGGGTTACCACACGGTCCGTAGCGAAAGAGACAGCACGACAGAAAACAGCAACTCGCCTTCAACAGCAAACACGAAGCACCTGTATCACTTTTCACATACCACTGTATCTCTTCCAAGGCGTGACTGCGATCAGCTGAACTCATCTCAGTTCATATTTCTTGGGAAAATTTTCTTTTTATGTAGAGTTACATAGAAGGTGACTGAATTATCTGGAAAAAATCCTACATGGAACTATATAAGAATGTATGATAAAAGAGAAATGCTGATTAGCTACTTAAAACTGATAAATCCTAATTTTTTATAAGCTACTGCATTGTATAGATGAAATGATAGTTTTGCTGTCATAGTTGATTTGTGTTAATTACAGCAATTATAATGCTTGTGGAGAAGGAAATTTGCAGAAAAGTGTATTAAGTGCTCAGCACTCAGCTGCCTGTCAGCTGAAAGGAAGGCGAGTTAGTGGAATGTAACAGTCTGTCCTGTTTCTCTTGTAAATCAGTGGTTAATTATAACGTGCAGCCATGTGGCCATATGTCATTTGCTCTGGCGTGACAGTGACTGTCACATTATTGATCACGGCGCTGGGCAAGCCGAGAGCTGCTACGCTCCCGTGCGAAGTGCGTGCCTTGCAGAAGTCTGATTGGTTTCAGCGTTGCATAAAACTAATCTTCATTCAAAGCGTAGGAATTAAAATTAGGCCAAATATCCTACCAGAATCTAACAAAACATTTAGTGTGTTGTATTAGTCTGTGATTATTTTTTTTTTATTACTATTTACTGTAAATAGACTTAAATATAAAAGTAAATAGATGAAATGGCAGAAATATCCTCTAGGAGCAGGCACAGAATTACTGAGAAAAGAGCTGTTGCCAAGTGCAATTTTTCTGTAGATTTCTTGAAGCTAAGCAGAGCTGTCCCAAACTGTTTTAATATATCCAGGTATCTGGAAATTGGCTACTTTTAATCTATAGCAGCTTGGGTTGCCCAATAAAAAAAAATGCAGAGTTGTCTAAAGAGAGCTCCTTTTCTCAAATGTTTGTTTTCTATTTGATAATATATTTGTGTCTGATTTAAAATACTGCTAAGAAACTAAGCCTGGTTTTCAAATTAGCGTCCCATAGAAATTGTTCCTCTACCGACCACACCTGGAGACCAGAGATAATGCTGTATTTACCAGAATATTTAGGAAAGATAATATGAAATACGTTGCCAGACATTCCTCTAACTTTCCTCCACGTAGGCACTTTCCATTTGTGAGGATAAACCAGAACGTAGCAGCGTGGCTCTGGCATGAAGGGCAGTATGGTGTGGCAGGGCAGTAGGCTTAAAGAAGCTAGCTGGCTAATTGTGAAAGGGAGATGCTTTCCCACACAGCAGCCGTGTCTTCCGTTCTGCTTCAGGTAGCTCAGCGGTGGGCGTCACACAAAAACGTGGCCTTTTGTGGTGCCAGGAAAGCCATTATTAGTCTGGTTTGTTAGACTGTGCATACTGTAGCCAGTACGTTTAATCATCTTTATTCCCTACTAACTAGAATAAAACCTGGTGAGTAACATGAGGTATTTTGTTGAAAAGGGGAGTCGAGTCTTCATAACATTTGGTTGTCTGAAGGTGAGAAAATGTCCAGCTACCTCCAACTACAGGAAGAAGCACACCACTTAAACATCCATTTATCCACCTGTGTCTGGAAAACGGGGAGTTAGACGGCTAAACGTTTGCACTAGCTTACGCACCGAGGGCTCAAAAGCATGGACGGAAAATTGAAGGGTGATTAATGCTTTAGGCCAGAGCCCTTGATGCCACGTTCTCCTCGTGACAGCTGCAGACAGAAGGTTTGCTCCAGAAGCACAGCCCAGAATTAATCTGGTTTCAATAGGTCGGAACCTCGCTGAAGACGTTGCAGCATGTGCAACGTAAGGCCGGAAACGCACGTGTCCTTAACTCAGCTGAACCAGCACAGCGTAGTTCCGACACCGTACTGCTTTCTTCTGTCACTGCTTACACCGCTTAACGGGAGCCTCTGGCGTCCTTTCACAATATTTCCACTTACCCAAAATGAAGGTGGACGTTCTCTTTTCTATCAGCAAACGCCTTGACTTCTGACTTCGGTACAAACGGCGGTGGTGGTACCCGTGAGAGCAGAATGTCGTCCTTTGTCTTAGACTGTGCGCGTTCATTGCACCTACCTTACCCTTCCCTCTTTGGGTACGTAGTTTTGTAAATAAGCACCTCCTGTGTGCAGATTATTACTTGGAAAACCATGGCTTTCAAATTTGTTTTTTTCAGGCCAGCATTGGGATACCTCATGGAGCCAGAGCTTTCTTGCAGTGCCTTCTCTGCTCGCTCCTATGTTTTTGGTGCTGTGGCTCTGGTTTTGGAGCATCTCTGGAGCTTGCCTTTCAGTCATGTGGTGGCTGCTCAAAAGGTCTATTGCTCATGTATGCCCTCTCTGGCGTAACAGCCCTCTCTAATTTGGCTCTCCCTCACCTTGGCCCTCGTGGGAAGCCACAAGTGGGGTCCCGTCCCCATGGGTATCGTTCTGGGGCTCTCTGCTCCAAAAGGCCAAGATGAATGTCATTTCTGAGAGGCTTTTTTACTTCTGAAAGTACAGAAATCTCTCCAAAAGCTGGTATCTACTCAAACACCAGACTGTTCGGGGCAGCATGCCCAGAAACGTTGGTATTTGAGCTGAAAATGTAAGTGTTCATACATTCCGCTTCCTGCGTTTGTCGTCTGTGTGTAGTTATGGCATGGGTCTGCTTTGTCGGGCAGAAACGAAAACACCATTCCACCTTTCCGTTTTACTCAGGTGGTATTTTTCAATGCACATGCCCTTCAGAGGATTACACGGGTGTAAGCTCTTCCCGACAGCTGTTCTTGGGTTAGTGGTGGCTGCCTCCATGGAGCTGCTTGTAGGCTTACTTGGAAACTGCACTGACAGGAACCAAAGAAATAAGGAGTCCTTCTGCGTAATTTAGAATTCCTGTGAAGGAGGGAAATGGAATATCCCCAGCGAAGAGGTTAAAAAGAAAAGCAGGACACGACAGCACTAATGTCACTGAGAGACTACACGGACGTCACGGCTTTACGGCTTGAGGTAAAAGGAATTTATTTCTTCTTCTCGTGTGGTGGACTGCATGCTTTCAGGTAATACGGAGTCTTTTAGCAGTGTTTATCAAACTTTTTGCTTTCCCTCCATGTTAACAGAAACTCAGTTGTCCTAAGGCGAGAGCAAACCGCAGTTTCTGACCACAGTGCAAACCTGGCTCTGGAGGAAGGTAACCGATCCCACTGATTAAAAGTATTTTATAGTTACAGTGTCAAGACGTTGATTCCATAATTACAGTTTCTTCTCAGTGGCCTGGCCAGGAAAAAGGGTGTTGATGCTGAGCAGTGCTGTGTTTTTCTAATATTTTGTATTTCACTTGCCAGACCTAACCATGACCTTGCAATCTGAGAAACGCTCACCACCTATACAGGGTGGGGTGGCAGCATGAACTTCTCTTACACAGAAATGCCAGCATTTTGAAATGCTTTGTTCCTAAATGGGACTTTTACAAGGAAAAATATGTCAGAAACACCAGTATGTGTCTTTTCCGTTGTCCCTCTATGTGCTCTCTATGAAATATATAAAAGGAAATAATCTCCTATTTCATCTCCTGGCCACTCTTGCCAGCTCCCAAAGACGTCCGTGCCTGTAGCTCAATCCTGGCCCTCATGGTCTAAGATCCGCCCGTGACTTTTTTTGTGTCACTGCTTCACATAAACTTCACGAGACAATTGTTAGAGGTGCCCGTCTTTTAGCTTCTCTCGGATGTCTCTCTTGCAATTACTTAACCAAAACCAGACTTAACATGTACCTACCAGCAGATGATAGAGTACCCCTTCCCTCTGTAGCTCAAGTAACTCCCCAAACCTTTTCCTCAGCATGTGCCTCATATTCTTGGAGATTTGATAGCTCAAACTTCATTTGCAATTGATGCCTCCTTGCATCGTACTTCTATGCAGGCAGGTTCACGGGGCTTTTCAGGATGGGTTTGTCCAACGAGCTTGTTTATTTTCCAAGGAAAACACTTCTGCGATGGCTTCAAAGCAGAGCTGTTACACAGCTGGATGAGAACTTCTTTACACGGCTCACGCGCCTCTTCCTTCCAGCTCCTGGTTATTGCCTCGCTGCTTACTGCGGGTGCTGCAGGCTGGCACAGAACCGAGAGTGAACCTGCATTAGTCAGGACCCGGCGCTTAGCTGCTTTTGCAGTTTAGTTAATCTTCAACAGTGTAATTTTGGGGCCCTGTAATTTATTAATGCCTGAATTAAGACTCTCTATCTTTGGAGATGATTTAGAAAGAAGATTATTCTTTGTGCGCTGGGCTGCTATGGCCTGTCTTACCTGGCAAGTCAAAAGTTGTTGTGGTTGGCTGTGAGGGTTCAGGCACAGCATGGGAGGTCCTGAGCACCACCAGTGGAGCAGCTTTTGTAGTCCCCACAGACTAGGCTGGACCTCTTGCGGTCCCTTGTAGTCAGGTCATCTCCTGCCTCTAGCAACTCTTGACAGTCAGCATGACTGAGGGTATCCCTCAGGTCACCTACCCTGGTGACCTGTCCAGCTGTGTGAGGAGGCAAATAAGGTTTAAATCTATTTTTGCACATCACTTTTTTCCCCCCAAATACATACTGTTTGTCATCTGGCAGATATAGTTCTTAGCAAACCAGGCTTTCCCCCTCCCCAGTGCCCATCTTTTGATTTGAGATAAAGTATGTGCCAAATATATATCAAGGCAGACACTGTGCAAGCCTTCTAACATCAGTTGTAAGAGAACAAATATGGAGTGAAATCCTGCTTTTGAGCTCTCTAAATCTAGAGGCACTCCAGAGAAGACAATTTTGAGATTGCTCTGGATTGAAGACATTTTACTTGGGTAGAAAATCCAGTTTGTGATGTCGGTGGTAAAACATTTGAGTGTTTGGAAACAAACTTATTTTTTGAAAGCTTTCACATTTATCAGGCCTTTGGTTAGTATTGCCAGGCAGTGATCTCTAAGTGGCATCAATTCCTTGTAGCACCGGCCCTCTTTTCCTTCACTTGCTCTGAGGCAGTCTGGTACGCAGCGGTCCGCATGTTACCAGTCTTGGCTAAACGAGCAAGTACAATATTGTCAATAAGCATTTTGAAAGACCAGCTCGTGGTTATCTCTGGGGACAGCAGAAGCCAACTGGCTGGTGAGCTACCAGTGGAGTTTCTGCTTTCTGCAAAAGCCCAAACTAAATTTGAAGGAATAATTTTATAATTGTGTCAGAACAAACATCTAAGCTCTTTTTGTGATAAGTGTCTAAGATCAGATACAGCTGGCTCCCAGGTAACACCCAATATTTAGTCCTCTGAGAGAGAAGCTTTTGTACCACTTAACACAAGAATGCTGAGCCTCACTGACATCTGGGTGACCAGCTAAATGGATGTACATACTGTAGCTTCCTTTAATGCTACTATGGTGGGAAAGAAGGACCAAGACATTTATTTCTTGGGAAATAAATTTTTATTGGGAAGTGCAAAAGGCAGCGTAGTCTGTTGCCCTAATCTTGTCATTTAGAGGACTTGTTTCATGAAGCCTATCAAAGCTCGTGAAAGAAACACCACATCCAAATCTCCGTTTTTGCACGCTACAGCCCAGCCTTGTTCTTAAATGAGCCCTTCTAGCAGTCTCTTTCTCAGGGACTATGGATCCAGATTAGTGTGGGGTGTTGGATGGCATTATGCGAGCATCCTACCAACTTTGAGTTGTCCTGGGACTTCGGGCAAGTCCATATTGTCCTTGTCTCAGGCCAACATGTTATTTCCTCATTTTTGTTAAAGACTTAAAGCAGACTTTTTCACCCTTCCTCCTTCCCTGTCTCTCCAACCCTTTATTTTTCATGTGGCTTTCCATGGAGTAACTGTTCTTTATCGATAACCATGCAACTGTGATTTATGATTACTTCACCCCAGGAGTGCACAGGTGTCCTCAGACTTAAATTCCATGGCATGAAATGTTGTACAAAGTGCCTCCTTGTTGAGCAAACCAGGCATTTTCAAAGAGAAACGGGAGGAAATTATCATCTATATACTTGCACATAAACTGACATACAGTTTGCTATTATGCCACATTTAGGAATGAATAAAAGAGTTAGATCAAGTAATGAATATTTCTGTTCCTTTGTTTGTGGGGGAGTTACGATACGGTCCTCAACACGAATGACTGTTCATTTGTATAACAATGGGAATTTGCTGTAACAGAGAAACTAGTGTGAGAAAGTTCAGTGTGACATCTTACAAAAGGGTAAGGGGGTATTTATTCACAAAATCTTTAAGCAAGTTGATTTTATCCACTCACACTCATTCTCCTATAGACTTACTTCATTCACCCTCGGACACTCATATATTCATGAGCACCGAGACACACGAGCCCAAGCGGCCTGGCCAGGATCTCTTGCATCCGTGTCACACCCAAGCGGCCTGGCCAGGATCTCTTGCATCCGACGCAAAGGAGAAGGGACGCCGACTGCCAAGCCCTCACTGCATGCCCAAGGTTCCCCTTGGCTGGGGCCAACATAGTTTCTGGACAGACTTACTTCATTCACCCTCGGACACTCATATATTCATGAGCACCGAGACACACGAGCCCAAGCGGCCTGGCCAGGATCTCTTGCATCCGACGCAAAGGAGAAGGGACGCCGACTGCCAAGCCCTCACTGCATGCCCAAGGTCCTTGGCTGGGGCCAACATAGTTTCTGGACAGATCTTCCATATCCCTTAGGAGGGATCAGCTGGTATGCGGTCATCTTTTATTTCATCCTCTGTAAATGACAGGCCAGGTTGCTGCCCAATGCCTGTTTTTCCTTGTCTTCAACACGTGTGTTTTCCTGACGGGCTAAGAGGACAGGCAAGGCGCACCGGACGCTGCGGCCTCGGTACCATCCTGCTGGGTCTGGGTGCCAGGTCTTCCACTGACGGGTCATCTGCGTTGTGACTGTTTCTGAAGTGCAGGTCTTTTGGTCTTGGCATAAACAGAGCAATTCTTTACTTTTACTGCTGGAAACTTTTTGTTTTTTTAACAATATAGTCCATTCTTTTAACCCTCTATTCTTCTGTTCCTGCTGGTGCTTGCACGCGTTTCCATTCATACTTCATTTATACCAGCCTTCATTTTTCAGTTACAAACCTCTACAGCTATATGCTCATTCTCAGATTCCTTGATCCACTTTTGCTAGGATTTATCATCGCTCTAAAATATATCATTTAATGCCACAGACACTCTTTGACGGCACGCAGGTGAATGCTCGGTTGAAATGTAAATGAAGCTTGTAAATATTAAGATATCATACTCAGTGACAGAAAACTCTAAAACTGGGGGGGGGAGGCTCTGTCCCCCCTGTGTGCTGAAGCACAGACTTACTGAAATGCTGAAGTATGTGTGAAATAAATAAAACACCGAGGTGGTAGGTGGTCAATATAAACAGCTTAAAAAAAAATCACGCCAGCCAAAATAGGGAACGGAGAGCTGACACTGTGTATTTCCCATGACGTGTGCTGGAGGATTTGAACATGGTGTCGTGAAGTTACTGCTCTGGATTTACTGTTAGTGGGAGAAAAGCAAACCATCCACGGTTTAGTATCTTCTTGCTTGTGCCCAGCAATGGAAGTTGTACGTTATCGCTGACAGGAGGCGAAATCCTGACTTCACCTTCAATCTTGAAGCTGTCTGCTAGTCCCGATCACTGCTGGAGTCAAGCGGGGTCAGCCTGCATTTAGCAGCCAGCGTTAAGAGCCTGTCACTACACGATAGCACTAGGCCCTCTGAAATGTAGGATAGCACGCCAAAGGCACTAGTTAGTCTTCTGCAGCTAGTTGTCAAAACCCACTGTTGATCAGCTGAAAACTGACCAGCAGGAGCCTGCATGCTCCTGGCTTTTAGCCCTATTTTAGCTACTTGCTATTACTTGGAAGTAAAATCTTGGAATCTGTTCTCTTAGGAGCCTTGTTCTTTCTGTAACTGGATTCATTTGTGACACCAGGACAAAGGTGTGTTTCCCACGCCAGTGATGTGCAACACAGATGCAGTTAAACAGGACAGCCTGAAAACTCCAGCTGCCTTAAGGGGAGGAAAAAATTGCAAATGCGTGACGTGATACCTTAAACAGGACAAAACTTCACTGATCTAACGGTTTACTCCATGGGTTCTAATGCAGAGTAATGTCTTCTTGGGACAAGTGTCTGGACACCCCAGAGGTCTGGAAGGTGCAAGCCTGGACGGGGCTCTGAGCAACCTGATCTAGTTGAAGATGTTCCTGATCATTGCCCGGCGGTTGGACTAGATGACCTTTAAAGGTTCCCTCCAACCCAAACCATTCTATGATCTGAGTTGGAGATAACAGAATTTTGCACAAGCTATGGAATTTCCGTTTCTTTTCCAATGTTGAGATCTGCTTAAAAATGGAGATTAAACGTGCTTAAGATCCCACAGAAGAACTTATTAAGAGATGCCGTGCACTGTCCCATGTACAATCTTCATGTAGGATCCTTGTTCACGACCAAAGCATGCGACCATAGAGCCACGGTCTCCGACTATTTTTGTCACCACATAGTTTCTGGCTTTTTCAAAGTTTGGACTGGACTCCGATATAGCATTCACCACAGCTGTAAGGTAAGTGCATGAAAGACCTTTTTTTTAAATTCATTGTGGATATTGGAATCAGAAAATGCAAGAGGATGATGTGTTCGTGCCTCTACCACAGAACTCCTATGCATCAACCTAATCGCTCGAATCACTATACTAATTTTATATATATAAACAGTGTGTGTATATATATATTTAGTATATACATATATACACCAATAATATACTAAAATACCTGATTTTCCTAATGTCAAATATTTGTATATGTGATTCTGGGTGGCTGAAACACTGAGTACTTCCAAGTTGCAGCTGAGGTGCACAGTATGTGCATATACATATACATGTATAAACATATATACTCAGTAATGGTGTTGGTATTGATATCCAAGCCGACTCATTTTAAATTAGTTTTGATAAGCCTACATTTATTTACATATTAGACACTTATGCATGCATTCTACATATATGTGTGTGAGCTGCAGGCTTTTCGGAGTTAACGTAAGACAAGCTAGTCTGGACACCAGTATCATTTCTGCAGCAAGCGCAACCTTCCCTATGAGTTACAAACCAGTTTCTTGATGTCGGGGACACTGCAACTTGCCAGGTAGCTGGTGAGAAATGTTTGTGCCGTTATGTTTTTTCAGCATTCAAGGTGCTGGTTACTCTGCAAATGCTGAAGCCCTCCTTCTATGAACTAGGCCTTACACCCTATTGAATAGGAAGAATACAACCCTACCAGAAAGCTGATTAATGTGTTCATGTTACAATGTCCTATGCTACAATAAAAGCCCCATAAAATGACCATGAAGAAATAAGTTTATTCAGTGCACTTAAAGTGAAACAAACAGTAGTTTACAAAATTCATGGTAACCACTGCTTTATTACACAGAAACTCCATAAGTACTAAATTTACTTGAAAACCATACAACAACCAGAGAAGTAGAAAGAAAAAAAAAAAATTTAAAAAAAGCAGTGTGAACAAAGTTAAGAAGCATTTGTGCAAATGGAGGTATTTCTGGTTTGGCGTCAACTGGGGAGAAAAAGAAACAGTTGGACTTGATGATCTTAGAGGTCTTTTCCAACCTTAATGATTCTATGATTCTACGATTAAGGTTGGAAGAGAACTCTAAGATCACCAAGTCCAATCGTCAACCTGACACCACCATGCCCACCACTAAACCATGTCCCAAAGTGCCACATCTACACGTTTTTGAACACCTCCAGTGACGGTGACTCCACCACCTCCCTGGGCAGCCTGTTCCAATGTTTGACCGCTCTCTCAGTAAAGACATTTTTCTTAATATCCAATTTAAACCTCCCCTGGTGCAACTTGAGGCCATTTCCCCTCGTTCTATTGCTAGTTACTTGGGAGAAGAGACCAACACCCACCTCGCCACAACCCCCTTTCAGGTAGTTGTAGAGAGCGATAAGGTCTCCCCTCAGCCTCCTCTTCTCCAGACTGAACAACCCCAGTTCCCTCAGCCGCTCCTCGTAAGACTTGTTCTCCAGACCCTTCACCATATTCCCAGAAAGTGTAACAGAAGTTGCAGCAGACTACTGGAGGTTGAAGTATGTCAAGAATGAGATTAGTGATTAGTAGTTTGAGATAATTTAAGTAGAATCTGCTCACAGGTAGTAGACTCCACAAAGTTCTAAACATGGAAGCAATCATTGGTATTTTTCTGCTACTTGTAAGTATAGACACTAAACACGCTTAATTTACTGAAAGGGAGAAGGACACTTCAGCGCACATTTAAGGGTCCTGGCAACTTGTCAGCAGCAGGCTTTAATTTCCATGGATGTAGAAGTATCTTTTTCACTGCCATTAAAACTCCCATCTCTGAAAGTACATTACCAGAGAAACTGATTTTGATCAAATACGATTGTACAAGCTTTATACATGGCATATTCAAATTTATTTCATTTTTTTATCAAAAACCAAGTATACTTTGCCAATAAAATACTATTTTATTTTTTGTCACAGGCACACAACAATGTGTTCTTTATTCAGACAGTATGTATCTATTAATTTGTTTCCACATAAAGAAATATAGCAAGAGGCTTTTGGTCAATCTGCCTATAGCAACAGCTACTGCTCTAAGACAAGTTATTTTGCATTACCTGCAACTCCCTCTGCAATTGAGTTGGGCCTGCTCAGCAGAACAAACGCAACTGTACGTAACAGTGACATGCTTCTGAGGTAGTAATATCTTAACTGCTCTTAAATAATTCATTTTTTTAACATTTCACATATATATTACAAATAAAAGGGAAAGCTGGGTACAAAAAAAGGAGAATATACACCATCCAGGATTAGCGTAAGAAAAGATCATCGTGGAGGTAGAGCTGTAAAACTGTGAAGCTTACAGCAGGAAAAACTTGCCAACCCCCAAAATAATGGTTATAATAATTCCCCTTAATAATGGTTAATGTTTTTAACTGAAAGATGTAATCAGTTACACAGGTAACAAGGTAAAATTCTCCTTTAACTCCATGTATTGAACAGATATAACTGGTGCAGTGGAACTCTCCTTTCATTTTCCCCCATATTCAGGACATTTTTAACATTAATTTTCATATATACCTTATTTCACGTAATTGCTTTACCAACACTTTTTCTATTTATACATGACTTTTATGTTTATAGCTTATAAGTTGTCTATCAAAAAAAACTTCAAGAGTGTAGAGTGGATTTATCTGTGGTTTTAATATGCAGGGAATTCTACCATGGAAAGTTTTGGTTTTTAGCATGGAGCAAAAGGTAAAAAAAGCCACCTACAAGCTGGGAAGATGGGCTTAGATTTATCTGGGGGGCAGATGGGTGTTGTCCTTCCCATGAACCCACACCTTTGCTCTCTTGTTGGAGCATGAGCTAGCTCTTCCAGTATACTGTACTTCTGCACTGAGAATGAAGAATATGTTAGCATTGTCGCAAGAGATTGAGAGAAAGGGATTAAACAAGAGACCTAAAGCTTCCTCACAGTGAAATACAGCAAATCTAAAAAATTCTGGAAGGTATTGGTGCTGCGCTGGAATTATGGTTTAATTTTAGACTCAAAATATGGTATATTATATGCATTCTTTCTAAAATCATAGCATTTGCCCTGGGAGTATGATTTTTTTAATTATTTACTTATAGGTAGCAATGTATAATTAGAGATGAATTAAATAAGTTTGACACTGGGAACCACATTTCTCAAAGCAGCAGTTTCAGTTAATTGAATCATTATCTTTCTTGCTTCTTCTTGAGCTCAGGGATACAGTGGCTTACTATAAAATTAGTCTGTAAATAAATGCCTTCAATTAGTGGTTATTTTGAGAAGAGGAGAGCTTACCTTCTGCAGGAAAGAAAATTAATTTTCCCTTTTGAGATAATTGCATTTTCAGGCCTCTGTGACTTATGGAAAGTGATGACTCTTTGGAGATGTCAGCTCTTTGTGAGGTGTAAAATTATAAAGTACAAGGAGAAATCATCAAGAATCTTAAAAGAATTCAAAGTGGACTGTTTTGTAATCTATTCTTACAAACCTTCACATGGTACTTACTTAGAAAATCTTGAATACAGAGTTGAAAAGTAGTAACAGGCTATCGTAAAGGTTGCCTGAAAGCCCTCCCTGCACATCTCCGTCTCTGGCCTTACTTCTTTGAAGGTTAACCTGAAATTAATTGCTTGAATTTGTAGTAATAAGTTTTGGAATAATTCCCATATTGTTTTCATTTATTTTAAATCACTGCCAGATATTTCTGAGTCCTATTTAACATGATTTGTCTGGAAATATACCAAAAATGCATAACACAGTAATAGCTTATACAGTGTTTGAGTCCAAACTGTAAATGCCCACTCATTCACATTTTCATTTATAATTTTCAGTGTGGTCCTTTTCTTTGGAGTCATATAAACCAATGACTAATTCTCGCCATCAACAAATGTCCACTGCATAAGAAAAAAATGAAAAAATGCATTGTGCAATGTGTTCATTCATTCTACAAATGGAGTTTTCAATATGCAGCACCAAATGTTCTGTGGTATTATCTTATACAAGTCCTAGGAATGGCAAGCTTTGTAACCGCATGCCTCCAGTCTTCTCTGGAAAGAGAAAGAACCGTTTACACTACGGCTTATAGATTAAAAAAAATCAGTGTGTTTTTATAATTTAAAAAGCTGTTACAATGGGTAATAAACTCCTAAGCATATAAAGAAAATGGAACAGATCGTCACACTAATCCCACAAATGTTACTGACCACAGGTACAGTAAATAGGGTGGGCTTGATGAGTTAGCAGGCACTATTGTAGCACTCATAATTTGAAACCCTAGTAATTAAAGATGAAGGGAAAGGAGGAACAGTCTATTAGCATCTTAATCCTTCACCTGTATGCAAATTGAGTTTTTAACCATATATTTCCTAGTACTGAGATTGGAATGGCTTTACAGGTCTACATAGAAAGGCTCTTCATTCCATGGGAAGAGTACAACAACTTAAAGAATGACCATTATACATAAAAATGCTTTTTGTTTTTGTTTTAATAATAAAATACTATTCTTAAAGCAGATCTTTAGCCATCTGATCTGATGGCCATCTCCTCTTCTTGAGGAGAATATTCTTCTTAAGATCTACAGCCTGCCTGCCAGGCTACCTGCCTGTTTCGTTAGGGTAAGCTCCTCAGTCTCAGCAATTTGGGCTGCTAGCAATCATTTCCATAATGTTTGAAAGAGTTAGACATGTCATAGTTTATCTGGGCAAAAGATCTGCTTGAGCACTGGACCAGACCTCAGAAATCTGATTTTGTTCTTTCTTCTGTAGGTCACCTAGATGGGTAACTTGCAAGGCTACCACTGTATTCCTGAGTTTCTTCATCTATAAAATGGGGGTAATGATATTCGCTAGCTTTTAAAAAACATTTTGATGACATACATGGTTAATTATTAAGCAGTGTGGATTCTCCTCTGTGAGTAACACACAGCTGCTAATACGCTGACTTGCCCACTTTCATATTAGCATCTTTATTTAAACATTTGCTATTCTTACTGTGACATCGCAAAACACTCATTTTGTCAAACAGCAATTGTGACAAAGCTTTTACCCAGCACAAGTGTAATTAGAATAGTAGAGAAGTGATGAGACTGTCATCAGCTTGGAGCTCGAGGGACTATCTGGTATTTTAAGTTCAAGTAACTGAGGTAGCAAAAGTAGTTTCCAATTCAAGTCTGCCCTCCGCTGGCTTCATTGAAACACTGCTAATAAATTTTTGATCAATAGTGTCTTTCTGTAATGAAGTGGAGGAAGTAAATTAATAGAAGGTGATACAATTTATTAATTGAGACCTTTAGTCAGCATTTCTTTTTAATTTTTTTAATAGTAGTTAAATAATTTGTAAATTTCTTTTTGAAGTCCCACCTAGGCTCCCTGGCAGATTCTTGTCTTCAGGTTTTCAAAAGCCCACCAGCGTATCATTCACTTCAGAGTTGCTCAAACTAATACACAGCACTGGAAGTAACATTCTGCACATGGGTTTAAAGACATTTAATAGAAAAACTACAGGAAAATATTTTGCTATGATACAATTAATGATTCTAATATATAGTGCTATATATACTATTCAAGTACTAATGTCCTAAAAGAGTCCAGTATCTGTCTAGTCTAGTCCTCTGTCACTAGAAGCAGTCTTCCCCCCCAAAATGCAAAAGGAAAAAATAGCAATTTTTATTACTGTGTTTATTTTAGAGAGAACTTTCCACCACAAATCCAACATACAATTAACTCAACTCAGGGGACTCATTTTCCTTTCTATATTTAAAGTAGGAAGGCAATTGGGGAGGGGGAAAGCTATCTTAGTTATACTTACTCACATAGATTCATCTAGCATGATTTCAACCCCAAGGTGACATTTGTGTCTGGAATACAAAATCTGTACCATTATGCACTGGAGGATATGATCAAGCTGAAAAGCCTCTGATTCATTTATCTTGTCATCTTCATGCTTCGTTACACTTAATAGCATCTAATCTCTTGTGACTGCTACCTAAACCAAAAGAGTAAAATGTGATTACTTAATATACACTTAGAAAAAAGGGAAAGAATAAAAGTATTACAGAAATGTCATTTTACTCGGACCTTTCAAATGCTTGAAAATCAGGGTCAGATTCATAGCACGTGCCAAGTGTGCCCAACAGACTTTATAAAGCAGAACATAAGGAACTTCCGGAAGTTCCTTGAATGTCCTCTGCATCTGCTAAAATTCTTGCTGAAATGGCTATAATTCAAACTAAAACCTTTAGAAGTCCATTTAACATTTTACAGGAAGCAGTGGAAGGCACACCTTACTGTTTTCTTGGTGGTTTGTTTTGTTTTGGTGGGGGTTTTTTGTTTGTTTGTTGGTTTTTGGGTTGGTGGTTTTTTTTGCTTGAGGTAGGAAGCTATGCAAAACCCTACTGAAATCTCATTAATCACTCCAGAATGTACTGTTAAAAATCACCATCTCAAACCGGACTCCAAAAACCCAGTATCTAAAATGACTGCCATTCTGCACTTCCATGAGATTACTGTTCGAGATTATTAATAACCCTAACTGAAAAGCAGCAGCATTGCCACACTGAAACACTGACAGGTATTTTCCTGAAAGATCACCGGTGTTCTATGCATTAGTGGAAAGGGTCTAAGATGAACTTACAGAATTATTCTGTCAATATGTAGAGAAGATATACTTGCGTGTTTACTTGACAATATTGTAAAATTAATAAAAGCTAAAAACATTTGTCTGGGCTAAATACAGCATATGATTACGCTAAAATAGACAAAGTCTGGACGGAAATTATGTACAAAAGGCAAAAAAGGGGTCAGCATTTAAGATATTAAGTTTTATTTTAATAGAATAGTAAAAACTTCATTAACCACGAGTTGTGCTTCATTTAATCCCAATATCACTACACCGGATTTGCACAGGAAGAAAAGAGCTTTCTTTGATCACCTTCTAGTATCTATGAAAGGCCTTAATTACTCTTCATTACAATACTAAATTTCCGATTCTAATGTTTCATGTGCTGACGATCTCAAAGAATTTTCAGTGCAATCTGAAGTATTGAAATGCAAAAAATACAGGCAGACATAAATGCTGATACTTTTGTCGGTATGGGCTCGACTTCAAGTTCTGAAAGGCAGCTCTTTCTGGAGTGTCACCTCTAGTAGGAAGCTCATGCAACCCGTTCTGATGGAGCTTGGCAAGAGGAGGTGTGAACTTCTCCTCACCTTGTTGGTCCTGGTTAGGCCATGCTGAATTAGGAACATGACAAGAGGTTTGTCCTTAAGTTTCTGAAGTGAATTCACCCAAACTGAACCATCAAGATAAATTAATATCTACACTCAGTTTATCTAATTTATTAAATATTTAGATATACCATGAAAGATTCCATTTAGACATATATATAATACTTTTACTTAGCTAAGTAATCTTATTCAAGATCTGAATATATATGTATTTTTACTTTTCCTATTATGCACTGAACTCTGTAATTTGCATCAGGAGTTGTTAAAAACTATTATAATGACAAGACTAAAATCCAGACTGTATTTGAAGTAAGAATTAAAGCTATGCTAAATTAAAATTTAATTTATACTTAAAAAAAAAAAAATCTTAATTTTAACAAACACCCTTCTGTTTTGGATGTGCCAAAGGAAACGGATACTCAGGATATACACATTAACTGAAACCATGTATATTTTTTAACAATGACTTAAGATAAAAACCAGAACAAACTCACATTCTAGCAGAAAACCCACACAGACCTGTTCCACATCCACCTGGCATTGTTCAACTCAGAGGTCCTTCTTTTTGCTTTACTACTTGTTTTCTCTTTGCTTATAGCCAGGAGTAATTAGTAGCTTGTTGTTGTATACATTTATCTTGCAAAACCTGAAAGAGTGCATCCAAAAGCACTACTGTAAATCAGTGAAGCGAATGCTATGCATCCATCAGTTCTAATTTTCAAATACCTCATTGTCAGAAAAAGTTTTTTCAGCAGCATGATTATTTTTTGTAGATGAATGCTAAGAAAGAATACAACAAATGCTCACTGAAAAGAGGAAGCAGAATATGAGTTTTGATTACAATTCCTATTTTTCAAATGCTGCAATTCTATGGTTTGATACAAAGAGAAATATTTCGTTTTCATATGTAATGCTGTCAACTGATTGCAAAGATTTACATTCTCATTTTCATGGTTGCCTCACCTTAATACAATTTACTAAGGTCAGAATTTGTATAAAAACAAGTGTACGGAGAGCAAAGACTGTTTTGGAAATCAGAATACATTCACTGTTTTCCTCATCTTGTTTCAATCACAGTAAAAATTTGCCTAAAACAAGCATCTTTTAAGTCCTTTAAAATCTGTATAGATGTGTGCTGTTATAACAACATATTCTTCAGCAACAAAAATCTAGTTGAGATCTGATGACAAGTAAAAGGTTTACATTCAAATATCTTTAGAGGAAAATCCTCCTAGAGCTACTGAAACCTTCACTGCTCAGATGCTAAAAAAAAGCTTAATTTAGGAACAAAGAATGACTAAATACGGATATTAGTTTTGGCCTCAGAAAATCCTTTAATCCATCAGATTTTTGCGTATCACTGAAAGTATGCAAGGAATCAGATTATTGTTTTCATCCTCGGCCAAGTACTGCAATCATAAAAACATGCATTTAAGAACTGTTGTGTTTTAGAGGAACTACTTATGGTAAGAGGTAGCAGTATCTTTAAATGTAACACTTCATTTTCATTATTAGATGAAGATGGGGAGAATGGGAAAGTCAAGTTTCAAACAACAGTAAAGTTCTGCAGCAGGTAATATTCCATTTTCAAGCACAACAGCAGTTCTCAAAGGTCTTTAAAAGCTGAATGCTGTCTCACCTGAGATTGCTGTTTCTCCTTCACTGGCCTCAGGAGCTGTAATGAAAAACAATGAAATTATTGATCTGTTTGCACTCAACTCCATATTACCACTCAGGTTTTTGTTTTTTTCTTAATAAATAAATTGTACAGTTATTATATTAGAGATACAAAATTACTACACTTAGCTTTTTGTTCCTATCACTCTGATAATTTTACTAATTTTCTAGGTAGGCATCTGACAATACCATTTTTCTTGGAAATATCCCGTATCAGACAGTGACCAGAGTACAGCCAAAGAGTATCACACAGAAATTCATATGAAAGAAATTCTAATCTGGCCAGAAATTTTTTTATATGCATTACTGCTGTGTATTCCAAGTATGTTTTGAAAATATGCTAAATGCAAAAACTCAAACATATTCACTCCCAAGTAATCTAGGTCTGAACAACATTCAAGAAAGAGACATTTTAGAATTGTGACATTTCCCACATACATAATCAGACCACCTTTGTCTTTTTTATCTTGACTGCAGTGCTTTCCATGTCTATTTGTCTCTGTGAAATAGCAAGGAACATTTCCCAGAGCAGCAGTACTGCAGAACAGCTGGGGTTTATTAGACTAAATGAATGGGAATACTAAAATGGAATGGAAGAAAAGGACCATCATTACTAGAGCACAAGAAAAATAGAAAGTTTAATTGTAATAATAAAGTGAAATAGAATGTCTAGTCATAATATACTACTGTTTTTACTGACATTGTAAAGATTCAGCTTGCAATGGAAATCTGTTAAATACCTCTTACTTATGTTCTTCTATTATTTATACTGATTTACAGTGTAATCCTCAAGTATGAAGTATCTACCATAGCATCTTTGAAATGCAAGTCCTCCTAAACAGAGCCAAAAGCGAACTTTGTTCCCAAGCAGATGAATTTAATGCAGTTTCTTGGCAGGGAAATCTCAAAAGTAAGAGTGGTAAGTCCATAATGGAGGTCTGCAGGGATTTCCTATGCAGAGTTTAGAGTGATTTTTCAGTGATGTGTCACTTCACTTTCTCTCCTTCAGCTTTCTGAGTTGCATGCACTGTTGCGTGGCTTTACTTTGTGGTGTGTTGAGACAAAGCTTTAGAGGTCTGGAATTCTTTAACCTGAAATGTATCCTTTGCACCAAAAACCAAAGACAAGCTAAAGCCATCAAATGGAGTGACATTATTTCCCTGAACCAAAGACTGACACTTAAATGATTCAGTCATGTCTATAAGAATCTCAATTCTCTCCTTTACCCATAAAACCTGAAATACTTGGTCAGTTTTGAGTGAGTGTTAGTGGTATTTATTTGCTATGAAAACACAGCAGTTGAGAAATTACTGCTAATCAAGCTAGTAAAACAGTAGGGATTCACATTCTTGTTGTCCCAGTTAAAACTTCTGCAATTTTATTTCTGATTTTATCATTGTTGCTGATCACATGAACTATGAGGCAAAAGAAATTCAAAGAGTTTTTTTGTAACAAAAAACTTCCAACACATATGGTATTACTAATTTTCTTCTGTCACTCCAGCAATTGGGGCTGTTGTTTTTCTTATTTAATGGATACACCATTCCAAGTGTTTTTGTCTGCATTATCAGCCATAAGAAAAAAGAAATAAAATCAAGTAAAACCAATATCCTTCATGGAGGTGTGCCCACAATAAATTATAAACATGATCTAGTACCCACAGCATGCCCACAACATCCTAATTCTGTATTCTCCAGGCAAAGCTGCCTCCATCAATTGCTTACAGTACCCATTTCTCTGGGTATTACTTCTGCTCCCTTCAAAACAGCTCCTTGTTTCATTCCCTTTCATAGGCTTTGGTTTTAGGGGCCAATTTTCAATACTGCAATTATTTGAATAGTGCTGCCCCAGCAGCTTGAACTTGCAGGGAAGATGATTGTCGTGGTTTAGCCCCAGCTGGCAGCTA
>NW_010511467.1:0-5557 GCF_000687285.1 Phaethon lepturus
ATGAACAAAACACTTCACAGTTTATCACACTAGGAAACAAGCCTATACAAATTTTGTGTCTTACATTTCTCCAGAAATTGCAGGAATGACTTGTGTGAAATATGTTCATCTGATTCGTGTGATGAAGTGTAATCTTCTGTACTTTTATGGATTTCTCCTGCACCATAAAAAGGGGTATTTTACAGGAGAAAGTTAAACTACTTTGCTGATACATCAGCTCAAACCAGTTTGACCACTGACCGCATAGTATTGTGTAAAGAAAGTGCATGCATAGGGTTTGGGGTCATCCTGGGGGCACGCCGAGGAAGATTCGAGAAGACTCTAGCAGGAGAAGAGGGCATGCGCTGAAGAAGACATGCCTGTTCATTAATATGTATTAGAAGACACGCCTATTCATGAATATGTATGGGTGAACAGGATCACACTGAGGAAGATTCGAGAAGATTCTAGAAGAAGACACGCCTGTTCATGAATATGTATTAACGGACAGGATATAAACCAGGAACAGGAATTGTACCACGTGCGTCTTGGTGGAGCAGAGACTCCCGGCGCACCCAGCGCTGTTTGCTTGCCTCTATTCGCTTAATAAATTGTAAATTTGAATTGGAATCCTGTTTGGGACTAAATTATTTGTAACACTTGTAAAATTTGAATGTTCTTCTTGGAACTGTGTAAAACAAAAGTTTGGATAATATTGGAAATACTCATCGGTTGCTGAATTCTGTCACCAGTTTCTCCTACTGCAGGGAATTCACAGGCTTCTGAACTTTGTTTCAGTATTTGAATCAAGAGAAGTAATATAGGTGGTCAAGAACTGGGGCACTTTTGAAGACAGAAATTTTGAGGCAGCGTTTTTGTTGAACTGAGATGGATCAGTAATAGCATAAGATGCATAAATAGCCAGAAGAACATGAAATGAACTAAAATAAAATCTGGAAGATTAAAGTAGCACACAAAAATTTTACAAATAGATCTCAGCGATGACTTGCAGAGAGAGATGAAACCTCAGTGAAACTTGCTAGCTATTGGGGAAAGGATTCTTTAACGCTTTAAACAGGATGTAAATACGTAGCCCAGCTTGCACTTCGATCTAACATTCTGCTTCCCAGTCCCACTGAAAGCCTTAGCCCAAGCATGCTTCTTTTCATGTTCAATGCCAATCTAATTATTGCAGAAAAAGAAAGAATACTTAGAAATGCTGAAAGGTCTTCTTCTTCTTCTTCTTCATCATCATCATCATCACACACTGCCTAGTTTCTGCTCCCGTTCATGGTATTATGCTCACCCTTCCATCCCTCCTCTGGACTCTAAGCTCTGTAGCTTCATTCCAGTAGTGGTTATGGTTGAAGCGTTACTATGAGCTGTCTGCCACTGGACTCCTATGCCCAGAGGAATACAAGTTGATGATTTCTTCCTCCTCACTCTAGGAACCACTTTGGTTCATTTTTATTCATTTTCTAACATGTTTTTACACCCTGCTTTGTCTTCATTGGCCTGAAGCTCCATGTTATATCTGATTTTACGATCTACAGTACATTCTATACTGTTACCTTTAAAACTGGTTTTGCCCAGCTCCAGCTCTGCATTACTTTAACTAAGTACTGGTGAGCAGTTTTATAGCTATGAGGTGTCAGGGCAAGGCTGTGACCTGTGACTTATTCCAAACCTACACTCTACCAATCCCCCTGGCTTTACTTGCGAGACCTCTCCTGTCATGCTAGACCTGTATTTCTCCACACTACAGCATTATGTCAGAGTCAAAAATAACTTATTCTGCACAGAATAATTACTGATTCCTACTACCTGTATAAAAATTGTGGTTGTACCATGAAAAAAAATGGAAAAATAGAAACAGATTAGGCATAGCCACCTGGCCAGAAGAAAAAAAAAATCAGCAATACAACTACACTGAGTAAAAACAATGCTCCAGGAAGGTCAAAACACGTTCAGACAGAGCAAGCCTAACCAGCCTGAGTCATGAGGCCCTGCAAGTTTAGTTCAAAACCTGTAACCCATTATTAGCAACATCAATACTACTTTACTGGGCTACACAGCTACAGCTGACACCAACCCATCAGTCCCTTGTGGCCCAAGTAGTTGTAGAGGTAGTCAGGCCTAGGTATCCTGACCCAAGTGCTTGTCATGGCTATAAGGTGATGCAGATCTTAAGACTGTGATAAGTACCCCCACGTCTGCACTGTGGTTCTTGCCACTCAGCCACCTGCAGTCAAAACACCACATGCAGAGCAACTCTTATGATCACATGCAGTCACAGAGGACAATGTAACGAGTCCATATGCATCTGTGTGTCACACAGATGGACAGACAGACATGCAGGTGAAGGTTTTCCCCAGAGCTGTGAAGATATAACCAACCTCAAGCAGAAACTCCCAGAATATATAATCTCCTCATTTCTGTTGGCTTTGGGCAAATCCCATGAAAACATCACCATAAAATCACAAGGACTGGCAAGACAGAGCATGAATGAAAACTGCAGTTTTGGTCTGATACTCACAACCTTGCCCTTTTACCTGGAGAAGCACAAGTACTACCTATGTGATGAGCTTGGCTGTGGTCACAGCATTACCGAGCTCTCTGCGAGTGTTCAGAGAGCATGTACTAAGCAATATTCACACAGGGATGTCCACTATCAGAGTCTCTTAAAGGACATTGATTCCAGTCTCTCTCGCATCAGAGTTTGTCAAGGCTTGGATTTCCACTTGACCTTTCACCTCTCTTCAGAATTGAGATAGAATTTGCTCATGTTAGCCTTTCCTCACTTCCTCTCTCTACTTTTCTGACTTAAAATTTCATTTTGCTTTCATGCATTCCATTAGTTATTCTAATGTAAGATGTAAGATTTTCACCCCCCTTCCTTCCTCTTGCAGAATGTTGTTGAAAAGTGAACTGATCTCCCATCTCTCAAGATTACATCTCCACCAATCATTAGTAAAGGCCTTGAAATGCGTCTCCCCGAAAAAACGAACACCATTGATTGCTTCTTGCTCCTGTCCTGGCCACTTTGATTCTATCATTCCTGATTTTATAGAAGAAAATACATTATTCTCAACTCTGTAAGACATTACCAAGCAAGTTGTTAACTGTGTGCAGAAATGGAAGAGTCCCTTGGGTGGATCCCATCCAGCCCCACAGATGTGTGTGTCTAAGTGGTGTAGCAGGTTGCTAACCATTTCCCCTTGTATTATCATAGAATCATAGAATAGTTTGGGTTGGAAGGGACCTTTAAAGGTCATCTAGTCCAAGTCCCCTGCAGTGAGCAGGGACATCTTCAACTAGAGCAGGGTGCTCAGAGCCCCATCCAACCTGACCTGGAATGTTTCCAGGGATGGGGCATCTACCACCTCTCTGGGCAACCTGTACCAAGGTTTCACCACCCTCATTGTCAAAATTTTCTTCCTTCTATCTAGTCTAGATCTATCCTCTTGTAGTTTAAAACCATTACCCCTTGTCCTATCACAACAGGCCCTGCTAAAAAGTTTGTCCCCACCTTTCTTTAAAGGCCCCCTTTTAAGCACTGGAAGGCTGCAATAAGGTGTCCCCGGAGCTTCTCCAGGCTGAACAACCCCAACTCTCTCAACCTGTCCTCACAGCAGAGCTGTTCCAGCCCTCTGATCATTTTTTGTGACCCTCTGGCCCTGTTCCAACAGGTCCATGTCTCTTCTGTGCTGAGGGCTCCAGAGCTGGACGCAGCACTGCAGGGGGGTCTCCCCAGAGCGGAGCAGAGGGGCAGAATCCCCTCCCTCGCCCTGCTGGCCATGCTGCTTTGGGGGCAGCCCAGGACACGGTTGGCCTTCTGGACTGTGAGAGCACATTGCAGGCTCATGTCCGGGTTTTCATCCACCAGTACCCCCAAGTCCTTCTCAGCAGGGCTGTTCTCAATCCCTTCATCCCCTCAGCCTGTACTGATAACAGAGATTGCCCCGACCCAGGTGCGGGACCCTGCACTTGGCCTTGCTGAACCTCATGAGGTTCACATGGGTCCATTCCTCGAGCTTGTCCAGGTCTCTCTGGATGGCATTCAGTCCCTCAGGCATGTCAACCGCACCACTCAGCTTGGTATCATTTGCAAACTTGCTGAGGGTGCACTCAATCCCTCTATGCCATTGATGAAGATATTAAAGAGTACTGGTCCCAATACAGACCCCTGAGGGACACCACTCATCACTGATCTCCATCTGAACATTGAGCTGTTGACCACTACCCTCTGGATGTGATCATCCAACCAGTTCTTCATCCACTGAACAGTCCACCCGTCAAATCCATCTCTCTCCAATTTAGAGAGCAGGATGTTGTTTATGGTGGCTTCATTCTGCTCCCCATCCCTGTCTCCCAGCTCAGGAGGCTGGGTACACAGAGAACAGCTGGGGTTACTATTAAACACTGAGGCAAAGGGGGCAGTAAGTGCCTCAGCCTTTTCCTCATCCTTTGTCACTATGTTTCCCCCTGCATCCAATAAAGGGTGGAGATTCTCCTTAGTCCTCCTTTTGTTGTGAATGTATTTATAGAAACATTTTTCATTGTCCTTCATGGCAGTATCCAGATTAAGTTCTAGTTGGGCTTTGGCCCTTCTAATTTTCTTCCTGCGTAACCTCACGGTATCCTTGTAGTTCTCTTGAGTTACCTGCCCCTTCTTTCAAAAGTCATAAATTCTCCCTTTTTTCCTGAGTTCTAGTCAAAGCTCTCGGTTCAGCCAGGCCAGTCTTCTTCCCAGACAGCTTGTCTTTTGGCACATGGGGATGACCTGCTCCTGCGCCTTTAAGATTTCTTTCTTGAAGAATGTCCAGCCTTCCTGGACTCCTTTGCCCTTCAGGACTGCCTCCCAAGGGACTCTGTCAACCAGACTCCTAAACAGGCCAAAGTCTGCTCTCTGGAAGTCCAAGGTAGCAGTTCTGCTGTCCCCCCTCCAATTCTCAAAGAACTGAAAACTACCATTTTTTGATCGCTATGCCCAAGATGGCCTCCAGCCGTCACATCACCCATAAGCCCTTCTTTGTTTACAAACAGCAGGTTGAGTGGGGTGCCTCCCCTAGTTGGCTCACTCACCAGCTGTGCCAGGAGAGCAGCCAATTTCTTTATCCAAAACTCAACAGAAATCCTAGAATATAAGGAAAACAATTAATTCTAGAGCTTGGCAACTATTTTACACAAATTTGGCAAATAATCAGGAGAAAAGAAGTGGGATTCTTTCATCTGCTGTCCAAGCTGTCCCCTTCACAGGAAAAAAAAAAATCTGTTTCAGAGGTACAAACTACATTTTTATGTTACATATACAAAGCAAGTAATTTTGGGGCTTAGCTCCAAAATCCCTACACTAATGAAAATAGTCTTTTTATTATTATAGTCAAAGTATTAGTGAAGTCAAAGAATAATGGCTATTTGATTACACAGATTTTTTCAGGACTAAGCCCTTAATTAGGTTTGGTTAGTATGTTCTGTTTTTGGAAGCAACGTTCAAAAATGCTTGAGAATAAAAAATATTCTCTGATGTCTTGTGGGTGAAAAGGTATTCAGATTGTGTAATATTATAATAATAATA
>NW_010511468.1:0-10415 GCF_000687285.1 Phaethon lepturus
GTACCGCTTACACGCAGCCGGGGACTGCGCCAGGACAGCAGCTGGGCCCAGGGCAAGTCGTGGCATTAGTGACAGCTAACGCGCCGAGCCCCTTTGCTCTCTTGACTTGGCGATGGGGGGAAATGGCGATCTTGCAGGTGACCTCTTGTGACCGGAGATGTTTGTATATTGGTCATTGGAGGCATGTGTGTGCAGGCCAGATACGGTGTTTCTTTGCCCAAGGACCATGAGGTGGGCCTTCACGCCGAGGGCCGCAGGACCACCAAAGCCGGGCCCAGCTGCCCGCAGAAAACCCTCAGCAGCCTTTCAGAGAGGATGCTTTCCCATAAACAGCCATGTGTCAAAAGCTCCGCTTAACCTTTCATAGCATAGAGACCAGAAAACACTTCTTGCCAAAGGATATTTTTTATGATGTGAAAATTGTCATGCTGTGTGCAAAGAAAAGTACGCTTTTCAGTTTGACATACTAAGAATTATTATTTAAATTCTAACCAGCAATTTTAAATAATTTCTGTTTTATTCTAAAGAATGACGTTTCAAGAGCTTTAAGAAAGAAATGTTTCATTTTTGAATCAAAGGAAATGTTTCATTATGTTAATTTTTTTTTTTTTTTTTTTTTTTTTACTTTCTGCTTTCCTTTACTTGCAGCTTGCTGCAAATGCGAACACTTTTTGGGTTTGTTTCAGGTTACTCCAATACAATTTTCATTTTGATAGATCTCCAGGTAAATCACAGTATTTGTTACTTATACAGCTCTGTCTGTTAAAGCAGTAAGCGATATTCACTGCTTACTACTTTAAGGACAAATTGAGGCCCTAATCCTGTAAAGACCTACCTATTTTTATGGGTAGAACTGCTTACTGAGAATAAAGTTAATCACATTAAGCTTGTAAAGCACTAGAGATCCTAGAATGGAAACCACTAGAGATGTGTTTGAAAGTCAAAATACTACTTTGCACATCTCCCTTTCTCGGCCTTTTCCTGATGAAAGATGGGGGCATGCATTCAAATGGAATTAAAAATTTTTTTAGTTAGAATGTCAGTTCTGCGTATTTTCTGTCATTTTGTGCAGAGACCATATTCTTGATATTAGTTGCATCTCAGTTTAAAATAATGTCTGTATGCTCAATTCAGTTCAACTTCAAATATTTTATTCTGATCCTTTGTTTTATAATGCCATATAAATAGGACGGGTAAGAGCTGTGCAGACATGTAGAAAATTATTGTTCACCTTAATTCAAAAGGTGCTCTGAGCAATGGTTTTTTTTTACGGTTGGGAAAATGCCCTATTTGCTCTCCTTTCCCTCCTCTCTGTTCTCTTCAGAACACAGATCTCGGAGTTACTGACCAATCTGAAAGACAAAGCTAACCCTCTTCTTTGCACCCTCTCCCACTCGAAGCACCTCAGAGCATGTCTCTGCTGTAGACTTCACTCAGTGTCATAGCTTAGGTGATGCTTTTCAGTCTCCTTTTTTGTATGTGGAAAAAAAAATCATACACCGTCTTGAGAATGCTTTATATTCAAATAAGTGAGATGGAATGAGAGATAGACTTAATCTCAGTTTTGCCTCAAACAGAGTTTGAAATGGGCTTTTCTCAAAATATATTCTAAATTAGCATGGGAGATGTTAATTTTGGCATCCACAGTTTCATGTGGCCCATACTCCTCCTAGTTTCTTTCTTCTTTCGCTTTATTTTTCATCCTCTTTTCTGTAATTTAGCTGCACTTTCTCACCGTTCAAACAGGGACAGACTTGGAGACCTACTCTCTCCTACCCCCCAGACTTAAGATGGCATGATACCCAATAGATACGGGTTGGTGGAAGACCAGAACAGTTGTTAACAAGATGTATTGTTCCCATGCTGGGCAAGACAGAAGTAGAAGTTAAAGAGAAAAAGCTCTCAGACTGGGAAGTCTGAGAGCCACGGAAATCTGTAAGTCAGCCAGCTGTAAATCCATGCCTTTGCACTGCAAAAACAGCTGGACTTTGGCATGGATGGTACCAGGGAGGTTCTGCAATGCCAGAGTGTCACCTGAGCACAACTACTATTGCAGGGAAGATGTAACGCACCTCAGGACAAAACTCTTGGATTCTATCCTGAGGGTAGGAGTGCAGGTTTAAACATGCGTTGGAGCTGGCGATCACTGTTTATCACTTAGGGTTGTTCAAAGGTTAAATTGGGCTTTGGCAATGCAGGTCCTCAGCTAGCATGGCTCTGAAGGCTTGTCTTTATTGCCTCTGCAGCTATGCCAGGCTAGCCTGGCTGGCAGAGGCCCTAATACAGATTCAAGACATGCTGACAGAAGGAATTTTTTGGCTGGTATAGCTGCACCACATTCCTGACTGACATCAGAAAAGACAGCATTTTTCTGCTGACATAGCTGAGCACACAGAAGAGGTCTGCCAGCATAGCTAAGAGAAGCAGAAGTGTGGATTTATTTTTAAGTTTAAAAAATAATTATCTATCATGATTGTTCCAGAAATCTTGAAAATCTGAAGCCAAAATGTTCTAGAACTACAAAACAAATTAAAAAAATCAAATATTATCATTTTTTAAATCTCATTATTTGCAGTAATGGGGAAGCACAGCTCATGACTTATGTTTTCGTGCAACTGCAAACTTTGCTGTTTGATTCGTGTGTGCCCTGAAACCATGGCAGTCAGTGTAGTCATATGTTGACATAAGTCTCTGTTCTTTGGGTAGGGGCAGGGTGTAAACTGCTTATAACGAGTGCTTAGACGTTCAAACATGTATTTTTTTCCCCTTTCTTCCTGGTACTTTTTAGCAAATAAAAGAGTATTAGTACCTAATTTCTTAAGTACCCTTATCAGGCAACAAGGATTTATTTTTAATTAAAAATCAATGGTATAGAAAATAGTTAGCATGTTATTGGCAGAAAAACACAGAAAAAAAAAATCTTTGTATAAATCCACAAAACATCTCACTAGCGACAATCTTAATAAAAGTTACCTCAAGCCAAAAGGTTAAGGGACTTTTTAGCAAGTAAATATAGAAGAAAGAAGAAATTTAGACATTCGGTCAGGCGTTTGTGTAAGTAAATATATTCTTTCATTTATTGATGAAGATCAGAATCCTGTTAAATTGTTTATTAAACAGAGCTTCAATATCTTTTGTGTCTGTAGCTGAATGTACTTTAAAGAGTGAGAGATTCAATACACAGAAGATTAAAATAGCATTATTCACTAGTCTGTCACAGCAGGGTGACCAAGTCTGCCCCCATTAAAGCTGTCATGGCCATGGTACCTAAAATACCTACATTCAGAGACTGAGATAAATGTATACATGAAATATTTTAACATTACCAACCAATGAAAACAAAAGTAGCAGTTAATGTGTTTTGTAAAAAGATTATTAAAAAAAAAAAAGAAAACAAAAGTAACATCAATGTTCTGCTGCAAACATCAGTCTTCTAGTTTAGTAGACATTTCAAACTTACCATTCATGGATTTGAATCACAGAATCACGGAATCACTAAGGTTGGAAAGGACCTTCAAGATCATCAAGGAATTATCTGTCAGGTTTGCCACTGATGCAAACACAAGGTGTCTTCAAACAAGTTAACATTGTTGTGATGTTGCGTGCTCACTTCACTCTAACCTAAAAGTTTTTCCACACAGATTGAGCAACATGCTGTGTTGCTGATAACACACTCAGAGGCAATGCTATGTTAGAATACAGAAAACATTTTTAAGCCCAGCTTTGTTTGCTTAGAATAGTAACCTTTCTGGTTGAATTTTTGCTAGAGGTGGTTTTTTTTTTTTTTTTGCATATTGTGTTTTGGCAATAAGCATTTCAGCCATTTCAAATGAGGAAAGATTGAAATGTCATTTTTTAAAATAGATGATACAAAATATAAACAATTACAGCATTGAAGTAATTATACACAATTGGCGCTGCAAACAGATCAAGTTCTCCAATGCAGTTTTGTATTCATAACTTTGTCTTACACCTTTTATAAAGAAACGTTGCACATGGAAGACACTTTATAAGGAAGGCATTGTCATGACAGTAATTCCTTTATGGTATTTTATTATATCTTATGTAAAGATATTTGTGAGTGAGTTGTCAGGTGAATGCATAATTATTTAAGAACATTTACCTGTGTATTCCAGTTTGTGAACATGTGTCAGTGTGCATATTTGATAATAATACATGATGTATTTTAATATCTAGGTAGCTATTCAAATTACTACATCGTACTGGAGTGGGGCACAGTAAATTTTAGCATTTAACAACATTATGCATAAGCCCCGAGCAAGCAAAAAAAAATGCTGTTAGCATGTGTGTTGTACCACAAGTGACCAAAACCATTAATACTGAAGTTAAATGATGTGCTATAACCATAGAGATACAAGTGGAAATACCTAGCCAACAGCTTCCAAAGCTTTTGAATAGAAGAACCACTGGTTTTCGAATTTTTCATAGACCACTGTGCCTCCGTATCATCAATCTTTATGAACACATAAGAGCTGTAAATTAATGAACACGTTTAAGTAATTCACACATACATTTATGAACATGTTGAAGTGTGTGTTTCTGTACTTGGAGCACCATCTACTGGGAAGTCGGAATTAATGGACATAGCTTTCCTGGGTTTTGGGATCAAAGTATACCGTTTTGTAAAAAGAAAAATACTGTAGCAGGGATAGCTATTAAGTGAAAAACATGGCTTTCTTCATAATTAAATTTTACACTTATCAAATATAAAAGGGAAATTAGAGTGTGGCAGTGAAATTAAAATTCTGTAGACTTTAAAAAAATTATTATCCACAAATAGATACCATTAAGTAATGCAAACTTGCCTATCTCATGACAAATCTTTACACATACAGTTTTAAAGTATTTTTGGTAACATCATGGTAGCCACACATTGGAAAAACTGTTACCCCCAAATTAAGAGCAAAGCTTTATTCTTGGCTGATCATTTTACTATATATGGTGAAATAATAACCCAAGGTTATGATGTAACAAATCTATTGTTAAGACTTAGAGCTAGAATGCAGTTTTGTGTAAGGAAACCTTCAGAAAAGGAATTCAGTGTAAGTCAGAAGATGGCAAAATTCAGCAAGGAGAAAATAAAGAAGTTTGCAATATGCCTGTAATTCACAAAGAATAATTATAAGGAGCTTACCTGCTTGTTAGTTTGCTGTCTGTATCCCCTTTTTTTGTTGTGGGTTTGTTGTTTTTTTCATTTCTGATTCCTGTTCTACCATTATTGTTCAAGAAAAGTGGGGCCAAACAGTGGAGCCCACAGTCTATGGGTTTAGGACAGCAGAAGGTGGCAGGAGATTGATTCTAGTGAGCATTGGTCACGTTGTGCTCAGTTTCTGTAAGGTATTTATTGTGACTATGACAGAAACAAAAAGTTAAGATGAAGAGGGAGAGGGGGAAGCAGTTGCCTGGCAAGACCTCTGAAAAATGCTGAATGACATCGCAATGAAATGAAGGAGACAACGAAAATAGGGGTTATTCCATTTTATAGTAACTGGGTTACCTGTATACCCACTGCCTTTTCTCACTGAATGTTTCCTACAAGGTCATGCCTGGGCACTACTACATGGGGACTAATGCAGGTAAATTTCTCTAAAATCAGCTTTTGTGGCTCAGTGACTAGCTTTAAAACCTTAAAATTAAATAGCTTCTTTAAAGGAGTAATGTTCAGTTCAAACAGTTAAAATACAGCAGAGGCAACAGAAACTCAGCTGCTAGTTTATATTTCTGCTGCTGTTTTCAACTGTGGTACTACTTCAGATGTCTTGAAGCATAGTTCATGATACCATTAATTTATAAAGGATACAATGCTGAATTGCTGAGTCGAAATAAAAATCTGTATGAGGTGCTACTTCATTATTTTTTCTTTCTGAAAGGAAAACTGGAAGTTCTTTTCTGAGTAGAACTGGATGAATTGATTCAGGTAAAGGAAGCCACCTGAAACATTTGACATAATTTTAAAAGGATTAAAATACTGCCTGGAAAATTTGGAATAGCCCAAGTAATTTTCAGTTGGTTTGTTGTTGGTTTCTTCCGTTTATATTCCCAGTCATCTTGGTTTTGGTTTTGTGGGGTTTTTTATAAACTTCTTATAGTGGTCCTTTGAGACATAATTATCTAAGTTTTATAGAAAAGTCTATCTTTGAGGAAATTTTGACCAGAGAGAAATGGGAGGGAGGTGTCAGATACCTGACCAGGAACTCTGTCCTTGCAAGCTTACATGTTGTTTGCAGATCCAAGTTCTATGCAGGCTTCTTTGTGCGCATCTTTACCAAAGATCTTAAGACTGGGGATAGACTCTCTAGTAGGGCCTGTAGCGACAGGACAAGGCGTAATGGTTTTAAACTAAAAGAGGGCAGATTTAGACTAGATGTAAGGAAGAATTTTTTGACAGTGAGAGTGGTGAAACCCTGGCACAGGTTGCCCCGAGAGGCGGTAGATGCCCCATCCCTGGAAACATCCCAGGTCAGGTTGGACGGGGCTCTGAGCAACCTGCTCTAGTTGAAGCTGTCCCTGCTCACTGCAGGGGGGTTGGACTAGGTGACCTTTAAGGGTCCCCTCCAACCCAAACTATTCTATGATTCTGTGATTCATCACTGTTTTCTTTATGGGGCTGGGAGAAGGTTCAGTTCAATTTGCAACTGGATTGAAAAATTCGGCACTGAGCACGTTTCACTGGACTGGTAACTGCCTGTACAGCTTGGGACACAGAAATCAATGGCTCCTCTATCTGGAGGACCATCTAAAGGGAAAGCTGTCTTACTGTAACTGAGAAGAAGAGGTGTAAGACATCATCAGCAAAGGAAGAGTTAGCAAGAGATACAGAAACACAAAGGAAAAGTCTGATAAATAGATAATGTCATGAAAATGAATAGATAGACAGTAGGAGAGAAAAAGGGGACTCTGTACAATGGGAGAAAACAGGGACTGAGAAAATTTCAAAGAAAATACTAGCTTAACCTCAGTAACCCACTAACACTGGAAGGGCAAAGAATCTCATTTAACATTTCTTAGGTTTCAGAATTCATTGTACTTTGAAAGAATACTTGATAAATTATTTAGACAGTTTCAACCGAGATTGGAAAAATCCCAGCCTGTCAGAAGCTAGGTTAAAAAAGGTTGGTGCTGTATAAATAATTTACTTCTTTGGGGAGGAAAAAAACATACAAATGCTAGTGTCTGAAGTAGAGAAGCCTGCTGAAGCTCGCTAGCCAGACAGTGAATTTAAGCCAGCACTATAAACCGAGTGCTCTCATTTAAAAGCAGAGGCTATGCCAAAGCTAAGTTATCAAAAGAAGGTCAACATGAAAGATTCTACAATTCACGGCTTTTATACGTTCAACCTTTTAACACCATGAGCATACTCCAGTTTCAAAAGAAATGGTAAAAGCCTCTTTCTTCAGTGATTTCTCATAGCAACTAATTTAAGTAAAGCTAGCTTATCATATCAGTGTTGGTTTTTTTCTTAATTCATTAGGTTTTTTTCTGTAAAGCAGACACCCTCCAGCTTCATCATAACAATCCACTATTCTTAGCAGATACTTCCTGTTCCAGTCAGAATTGCTTGACATTTCAAGGGAACGAGTGCAAGGGGTTTTTTTGTTTTTACATGGAAGAATTATTATTCATTGTGTTTATTATAGTACCTATTAAGACTAATCACCATAGTAACAGAGGAAAGGATTTTTTAAAAATATGTATATATATTCTATTATGGCTTTTTTGTCAGTAGGTACAAGTGCAGAATTCAGGGACAGCAGTGCTCTTCTGCTCTGACATACCAGCACTATGTAATATTCTGGGTAAAGTCACTTGAGTAATACCATATAGTGAGCACAGAAGCTGTCCCCACCGCCAGCTTAGCTTTGCTGGCTGTCATGAGACAACGCTCCTCCCCAAAGACACCCTTCCAGGAAGGGCTTTTGTCTTCCATTCCTCACTGAAGTGTACTGAAAATGAGGCGACTCAGCAGCTCAGGAAGGACAAGGCCCTAAGTGCAGTCCTTACTTCTGGCCACCACAAAAGCCTTCGGATAAATAACTAATCAGCCTATCACTTAATTTTGTGTATGGCCAATACACTCAGTGGCAAGGATGAGGAACGGTATTTCTAGAAGTTTGACTGACATGTGTCAGGACCATCTCAAGATTTGTGGCTAGCAAGAGAAAATAAATGCTATTTTGTGTAGGGCCAATACACTTGCCAATACAGTGGCAAGGATGAGGAACGGTATTTCTAGAAGTTTGACTGACATGTGTCAGGACCATCTCAAGATTTGTGGCTAGCAAGAGAAAATAAATGCTATAGATCTGGTCGGTGAACTACAGAAAGGAGGTTAGCTAGATCACAATACCTACAAATTATTTAGCGCGTGCCCATACATAAAACTGGAATTCCACTTGGTTGCCTCCTACGAAGTCCCATTAGCTCACTAGTCACAGCTAGGATATTTGCATCTCAAAGTTGCCGTGCAAAGTCTACTTGATGCTTGTCAGTGGAATTATTATGTGTTCCCTGCGAGAAGATGTATTTAGACTTGATTTTCAAAGTATCACCGCTGTGAGAGAGCATGCCCTGTAATTTGGTTGACCTGTGAGGGAGGCTGGGGGAAGCAGAGTCATGACTTTCTTAATTGCTGAGAATCTTAAAAGCATATGGCCCACAGCGTGACAGCGTCCGCTGCAGGCACAGCTGTGACGCAGCCTCTTGCACCTCAGAACTAGAAACATAACCCTTTCTATCTATCTTCAGCGTCCTCAGTATGGTTTTTTTCTTTACTAAAAGGGTGTGCCTCAAACACTGGCTTTAATTTGGCACCTCTATGGCTCTGTAGTAAACCTTGTAACTGGAAGAGCTTAACGAAGAGGTGATAATAAATGAGTTGGCAGCTTTCTTGTCAGCATTTACAATATTTTTTACATACCTAGTGAGCAGAACGTGTAATAGATATATGCTCAAGTTGTCTAGAAGCGCTACAGATAAAGACAATTACCACCCTCAGTTTTAGCAGCAGCATATTGATATGGTAGGAATGACAACAGCTTGTAATGTTATATGGAATTTGCAATAGGGAGTTAAATGCAGAACAAGAAAGTTTCCCTCTTTGAGAGACTTTGCGAAATAAAGTGGCAAATCCAGTGAAGAAAATATTGTCTGTGGTGGAATTCCTCTGTTTTCAAAGAACAAGCTAAGGTAGTTCAAATATTTCAAAAAGTTGATATTTTGTACACTTGAATTAAAAAAAAAAGCAAACTTCAGAAAAATCAAGCAATTCCTTAATATTTATTGTTAATCCCTTCCAAATGAGGCTTTAGTCACCGCTTGTCATAGATCAAGGGGTTTATCAAGGTGTTATGTATTTATTTACTTTTTTTTTCCCAGATTTTCCAACTGTAGCATAACAAATGGAGAAAAGTAAAGAGCATTAAATAATTGTAATAAAAACCGAGCGACAAGAAATGGAGGATTAGTTTGCTTGTTAAATTTGATGTCATTCTTTTCTTTCAGAATTAGCTGCCTAATCGATATTTCTGCTCTTCGCATTTACTTACATCAGGTGCCGGAGGGGAAAAATCACTCGTGGATAAGTAACACCAAGGATAAAAAAAGTCTATTCCAGTGTTATTTTGTCTTACATAGAGTGATAGCCACTAGACGGGAAAATACCGATGTGTCAAAAGAAACAAAACTCTTAGGCGGCTCTGCCTTTTATTAAAGCTAGTGCAAGCTGGAGAGCCCGCGGCCTGGGGAAGGGCTCTCGGGAGCTCCCGCAGCCCCCACGCCCCGGCGCATCCCGCTGTGCTGCTGCGGTACCTCTGCCAGCACCACCGGGACTCGGCCACTAATAGGAGAGATGCGCAACTTTGGCTTAGATTCTCTGTGGAAGAAAGATGTAATGACTCGCGTGGGGTGGGAAGGGTAATTTTTAAACTGGTACACTCTGTTACTTCACGTTCTTAATTGCTTGTTGGTTGGTGGTAGGAGGTAAGACCCGGGAAGGAGGCGGAAAGGGACTTCGTGGGTGTGTGTTTGCAGCCTGTTCCTACAAGGTGGCTCTCACAGGGTGGGCGTCAGGAAGCATCAGTTTATCCAAACTGACGTAGCCCATCACTAACCCGGCACAGCACTGCCTTCCAGGCATCCCACTGGGGTCTGCTTCCGCGCCAGCGCCCACAGATGCCAGGGACTGAAGCGGAGAAATGGGCACCGCGGCTACCGCTGCGGCTATCGGAAGCATCATCGCAGGGGCCGGGCCGGGGGAGGAGTACTTCGGCTGCCTTTTGCTTCTGTTCTTGCATGGCTGCGTAACAACTACCGACTTCTATCGAATCTCTCCCCGTCTGCTCCTTGGCCGTGTGGCTGCACGGGATGCAGCACCCGGGCACGCCCCGGCATTGCTG
>NW_010511469.1:0-264 GCF_000687285.1 Phaethon lepturus
CCCTCAGAATCTTTCTTTTGTCTCCAACATCGTTTCCACCCCACTTGAGACTATGAGATTCTTTTCTTCTGGGGCCCTGCTGGGATGCCCGGAGACGCGCGGGGTGGCCGGGCTGAGACCACCGCTCCTGTGCCCTCTCCTCGCTGCGTGGCATTACACATCGGAAGGACACCATGGGTTCAGGCTTCTTCTTCCAGCTTTATTAAAATACAGCAGCCATGTTCCTGAGGAAAGCTGCACCTCCGCCTTGCTTAGCAGCCCCAG
>NW_010511469.1:668-1106 GCF_000687285.1 Phaethon lepturus
GTCCGGGGGGCAAGCCCTAGGCACAGGGCTCCGTCAGACCCCCTGCTCCCCAGCACGCTCCCAGCGGCGCGGCCCCCGGCCCTGCCGGCTCGGCTGCACGCCCTCCTCCCCCTCAGCAGGGCTGACCCCAGGTAGCCCCCAGGCTACCCCAGTAGCCGAGGGGTGGGACTGAGCAAGGCAGCCGCTGGGAGCATGCTGGGGAGCAGGGGGTCCAGCAGCCCCAGGGCTGCTCCTTGCTGCCAGGGCAGCAGCAGGGACGGGGGCCGGGACGCCAAACGAGACGGCCTCCTCTCGCAAGCTGGCCTGAGCATCCCTCAGGTACGGCAGACTCCCAGTCAAGTATTCTTCAGCCCTGCTCCTGTCCCGCACCAGCTGGAGAGAGCACGAGGGTAGGGGCATGTCCCAGAGCCTCCCCAGTTGGCCGGAGCAGTCCCTCAC
>NW_010511469.1:1421-1904 GCF_000687285.1 Phaethon lepturus
ACCCGGCCCTTAGGGAGCCGGGACACGGCCTGGCCCAAACGTCTGGGGGTCTCCTGGGCACAGCCATGGGGGGCAGGGACTGAGGCTCAAAGCCTTGGCCTCTGTCTCCCGCAGGCACAGCAGGGAAGCCTGTACTCATGCCTCGGGCCACGGGCTGCTGCTGAGCCCTGCTGGACCAGGTAGGGCAGGTGTTGGAAACATGCCTGCCAGCTGTAGTTCTGTAAACTTGCGGGGCTTTCTAATTCACCGCTGAAAAGAGGGACGTCAGAGACTGACAGAGGAAACATCTTGCTACAAGCGCGTCACTGGTATGCAATCAGGAAAATCCACAGTAACTGGGGGAAAAGTAAAGGCGGCCGGGGGAGACCGCGACCACCCATTCAACGGAGGGACTATGCAAAGTGCCCCCCGCCGCCTGCTAAGAGCACACGTGCTGATTCACAGAGCGAGCAAGGCTAATTTAAAGATAACTGACCAGTAACA
>NW_010511470.1:0-914 GCF_000687285.1 Phaethon lepturus
CCTGCTGCCCAATGGCTTCCAGCTCCTCCTGTTTGGCGCCCATGCTGCATGCATTGGTGTAGATGCACTTGAGCCAGGTTATCAATTTACACCCCCAGCATTACCATGCTGCCCCCCTAGGCCCCTCTGTAGTAAGTTTTTATCCCCTTCCCCCTTTGAATCTAGTTTAAAGGCCTCTAGATGAGGTCTGACAACTCATAAGCGAGAATCCTTTTCCCCCTTGGAGATAGCTGCACTCCACCTGCTGCCAGCAGGCCCTGTGCTGTGTAATCTGTCTCATGGTCAGAAAAACCAAAATTCTACCAATAGCACCAGCCCCTGAGCCACGTGTTAACCAGGTGTGTTTTCCTGTTCCTGTCAGTGCTCCTCCCTGCCACTGAAGGGATTGATGTAAACACTACCTGTGCTCCCACTCCATCAACCAGTTGCCTCAGCGCCCTGAAGTCCCTTTTAATCGCTTTTGGACTTCTTAGCGCAACCTCATCATTGCCAACCTGCATGACCAACAGGAGGTAGTCATCAGAGGACCAAACCATACCAGGGAGTTTGTGACATCTCTCACCCGGGCCCCAGGGAGGCAGCAGACTTCCTTGTGTATCTGGCCGGCATATTGGGCCCTCTGTTCCCCTCACAAGGGAGTCACCTACGACAATGACCCTCCTTTTTTTCCTAACAGAGGAAGTCTTGATGTGTGGGGCTGACTGACTCACCCTAGGCAACCCCCTGGATGGACTTTCATCAAGGTCCTCATGTGCCTGGCCCTCAAGGTCCAGAGCCCCATGTCTGTTTGTGTGAGGGCAGCTGGGGCGGTGAGGGAGGCCAGGAGGGGATTTGCCTGCTGCCCGAGCAGGGACCTGTTTTCATTCCCCCTCCTCTCTTAGGGCCTTTCCTTCTGCCTGGCAGCAAGAGGGCAG
>NW_010511471.1:0-42448 GCF_000687285.1 Phaethon lepturus
GCTGTGCAGCGTCTGCGTCTTCGTCGTCACCTGGTGGTACATGGACGCCGGGATGCTGAGCCCGCAGGGGCTTTTCGGGACGGCCCTGGTCTCCTCCCTGCTCGGCTACGTCCTCTTCGATGCCGTGGACAGCGGGGCCGGGCGGCGGGAGAGCGGGCGGACGCGTTGGGCCGACCTGAAGAGCACGTTGGTGTTCGCCGCCTTCACCTACGGTTTCTCACCGGTCCTGAAGACCCTGACAGAGTCCATCAGCACGGACACCATCTACGCCATGTCGGCCCTCATGCTCCTCGGCCACCTCATCTTCTTTGACTACGGCGCCAACGCCGCCATCGTCTCCAGCACGCTGTCCCTCAACATGGCCATCTTTGCCTCAGTGTGCCTGGCCTCCCGCCTGCCTCGCTCCCTCCACGCCTTCGTTATGGTCACCTTCGCCATGCAGATCTTTGCCCTCTGGCCCATGCTGCAGAAGAAACTGAAAGCCCAGACACCCCGATGCTATGTCGGGGTGACGGTGCTCTTTGCGCTGGTGGCGCTGGCAGGGCTGGCCACCATCTCCAGCGTGGGCGCCGTGCTCTTCGCCTCACTGCTGCTTGCCATCTCCTGCCTCTGCCCTTACTGCCTCATCCGCCTTCAGCTGCTCAAGGACAACATCCACGGGCCATGGGATGAGGCTGAAATCAAGGAGGACCTCTCCAGGTTCCTCATGTAGGCTTGGCCTGGGGGGGGCCTCTGCTGTGAGCAGCACAAAGGCCCTTGCCAGGGGACAGCCCTGGGGGAACGTGACCAGCCCAATAAAGCCCCTCGCACAGCAGCAAGGACCACATCTGTGTGCGTTACCCTCAGCATCTGTTTCCAGACCTGACCTGCTTGGTTAGGCGAAGGGAGGAGCTGAACCCCGCAGACCGGCCGGCCCGTGCAGCAGCTCGGGGTGCAGGCAAGCAGAGCGGTGTGTGCTCCAGCCACGCAGACCCATATCTGCGTTTGAGGGCGATGCAGGGGGGTTGGGGGGGTGGTGGTGCATCCCCTGGGCAGAAATGCCATGTGGAAATGCACATCTGGCTGAGAAGTGCCCCACAGTGTGCCCCACAGCATGCCCATGGAGGTCCCCAGCCCCAGGGACCTCAGTGTGCAACAGGGACTGACGGGAAGGCTGGGGGGGGAAGGGGGCTGGGTGAGGGTCGCTGTGGGCAGGGCAGCAGCGCATGGGGCGGTGGGTACTGCTGGACCCACAGGACTGAGCACGAGGGTGCCTGGGATGGGTGCGGTGCAGAGCCCGGTTCACATGCACCCCACTGGTTGCTGATGCCGGAATAGCCTCACGATGCTGCCAGGCACCATGTTACTCTAAATCCTTTAGGAGAAGGAGGGTGTGAGGGGGCAAGACGCCTTCCTCCCCTCTCTAACACCCTCCCAGAGGTGGATCTGGCCTCGCCACAGGGCCAGACCCCGAGCCAGAGGGATGGAGCTCAGCACAGACCCCTGTGGGTGCAGCCACTGGCTAGGGCGAGATGCCAGGCTGCTGCGACAGCGGTGGGACGCAGTGAGGTCCCGTCTGGCGGCCGTCTGTCCAGCGGCCGTCTGTCCGGCACCGCACACACCGCAACAGAAGGCACTCCCAGCAAACAAGACCCGCAGGAGGCCAGGCCAGGACCAGCTGGCCCTGTTCTGGGAGGGCTTCCCCGGTGCTTTCCCTTTCCCTGCTCCCATCTTAGGACTGTCCCTCAGCAGTCCAGCCCTGCTCTGGCCACCCCGGGGAGCAGAGCCCACGCTGTGGGAGGGAAGCGATGCACACACCTGCTCCAGCCCCACCTCGCAGGGATGCATTTGGCATTACTTGGGTTGTTATGAAACTTTCTCATTTGGAAAGCCAATGCTGCAGAAGCGCAACTTTCTGCTTGATTTACCCCATCCTGTTGAGCACCAGCATCTCACCCCAGCAAGCGGGCGCTTGCCGTGCGCTCCTTGGGCTTTCTCGGAAATGAGCAACCCCCGGCGGAGTCCCCAACACCTCCAGTGCTTTGTTATGGCTCTCGCCAAGTGTTAAATGTTGCTGTTGTTGTCATGGTGATGACTACATCTCGTTTTGGTTTTAATTAGAGGAAACCTGTGGAAGTTTAGAGCCCGTGCTCCAGTCTCACAGGGAGCACAGAGTAGCCAGATGCTCACAGTCAAGATGACGGTTTTTTCTTCTTCAGAAAGAAGACTGTTTTTTACAAGGAGGTTTCCCAGAAAGCTGCTCAGCAAGCGGGGTGGCCCGTCTTGCACCGGGCTAACGCCATTGTAACGCTGCCATCCAAAGCCGATTCACAGAGTCCATCGGTAGGGCAAGGCTTGAGTATAAATCAAAAGTAAATCAAATGTAGCCTGCCTGGTGCCTGTTGTTAATGTGTGTCATGGTAGAGGCTACAAGAAAGCACAGTTTCTGCTGCACCCATTCCCCCAAGGAGAAGTATTTAAACAAAACCATACTCTTCCCAAATTCAGACTCTCAAAACCAGCTCTGGGTTAGGAAAAGTGCAAATGTCAACTACCCAGCCATCATGCCAGGTGGGAATGGGCACAGACTGCCACATTCACCTCAGCCACACCTGGAACCCAGTGGATCACCTAGGCAGATCCCTGGCCTTCAATGGATTCAGCAGGCCCCGTCCGCCCAGCTCCAGGCAGGATGCGTCTGGTCCAGCCTGGCCCAGGCAGTTTCATCCCTGCCCACAGCCCCAGGCCTCTCCGCTCTGCCCAGCTCCTTCCCTTCATCTCCTCCTTAGCCTCAGTCCTTGCCCAGAGATCCCATGGGGAAAGGCTTAGCCCTCCCCTTAGCTTCCCTGCACGGCTACCCTGCCCTTCCTAACCTGGAAGTCCAAAAATATAAAGACCAGTCCATGGCCTGGAAACACAAAGGGACTCTGAAGGAGCGAAGAGCGCAAGGGAGAGCCAGGGAGAGGAGAGAGAGATACAAAGGCCAGGTGGAGTTTCCCTGGGACTTGTCTGACCTTCCGCTGAGGACAGATGCTCTGCAATGCTGCTGAGCAGTAAAGTTATTTAAGATGCCGAATAAATGGCCTCTTGAGGTCAGAATATGCTCTATAGAACAAAAACTTGCCATAACTCTACGCCCGGCTCAGCAGTAAAGCTGGATGGATGCCCTTCGAGCATTCGCTACCTGAGAGTTCCAGTCTGTGTCTTCTCTGATGAAGCACATGATGAGACCAAAGAAATAGGTCCTCAGTTTGCATGCAACTGAATCATCAACAACCAACTCTGAAGAGTTAAATGCTATTTTGCATTACAAGGAAGTGCTGTTTCTTCCTCTTAAGTTTCCAAGTCCACTGAGATCAAGTACTTCACTGGGACATTTTCTTTAGATTTGAAGCTGGCCAAATGTGAGTAATTGTAAACTGGCCGGGGATAAGCCTTGCTCCTGGGGGAGCTGCTGACACGTGCCGTCTGGAATCTCCATCTACAGCCTCTGCTGCAGGCAAAGGCAAGCGTCAGCCGCCCGCACTGTGCTGTCAGGAGCACGTGTCCCTCCCCACGTGGGAGGCTGGGTCTGGGAAGCCTGGAAAAAAAAAAAAGAGTGAAGCTTTAGTCTTTGAAGGCAAGATCTTTATACCTCTTCAATTCCCACAGTAATCACTAAGCTTTTCTCAGCTTTGTGACATGAGAGGCAACAGCAACAACGTGAATGATCAGGAAACCAAAATAGGATTTTGGTTCTACCCCACCCATTGAAAAGCAGCCTAGGACACATAATGCCACCAGCTGGTGCAGCACCCTTAGCACCTCCACCTAGCCACAGGACGTGGACCATTGCAAGGTGGAAATAGCACAGACAAGGTTAAATGGCTTCTTCAAAAAGTCATCCTGTGAGTTCATGCTAAAGAACGTGCCAAGGTTTCCCAGCACACAAATACCCATGTCTTTTTCTATTTGGGAGATTTTAGGAATAGCTACCAGAAAACCATGAAATTCAGAGTGCTATTTCCAACAATATTATCAAATACTTCAGAAGAAGGTAAAGATCTCTGTCAAAGGTTTAAGACCATAAAACCACCCAAGAAAGAAGTTGGTGCTCTTACAGCCTGATGCATGGAGGTTGGCTGGCAGCTAGGAGGACAGCAGCAGCTCCTGGTGCTGTAGGTAAGGTCATACAAGTAAAATATCAGCCACCCTGTATTTGTTGTTGGTTCATCTCTTGATACCATGCTGTAACGCGGAGGGAACACAGTGAGAGCTTCCCCTGGTACAGAAGAGATTTTTGAACAACCTGGAAAAAAAGCAGCTTGTGAAATTCATTCTGTTGCCATTCCCTCTTACCTGAGAGGTGAAGCACAGCCAGAACCTTCTTAAGAGCCCGCTGGGTACAAACACCATCGATTCTGTAGCAGTCCTGAAAATACACAATTCCCGAACTCTGCTGAGGTTTTTTTGCCTCAGTACCTGGCAGTGGCAAGTTCCACAGATGGAAGATACGGCCATTCTGGGCTCTCCTCCGCATCCCCTACTTCTGAGACAGTTGTGTTCATGGGACTGTTAGGAGCCTCCACTCCTCCCTTTTCCCAGGGTGCTGGGAAGCACCTTGCCCATCACTCCACACTTTCCAGCTCCAGCAATTCCTAGTTTAGTACATGCAGTTCAAAGGTCTAGCAGAAAAAAGAATTGCTGTACTTGTGGGTTTTTTCCCCCTTTTTGTTAATACCATTGCTGTTTTTTCTGTTGTAATCTACCAAAAGACAAAGTCTAAGTGAGAAGAAAGGAAAATCTGTGTAACTCTACAGCTCTCTGGGCTTGCACCCTCTTATAATCTGAGCAGGCTCAGTGTCTGGCACATGCAGGTGGTTGTGCAGCTCCCTGAATATACAAGAGGTCAGCAGGGACCTAAACCAGCTGGAATGGAAGAAATTACCCAAATTCAGCAAAGCTGTGTCAGGCCTGACTTGAAATCGAGCACAGCCTGTGTGTTGTCAGGCCCCTTCTACACACACAGATGTGATACTGATCTCCACCACTCTCCTGTCCCCATCCCCTGAGCAGCACCACTGCAGCTCCCTCTCACCATGAGCTTCCTACTACAAATAAATGACTGGTTTGTGCCCCTTAAACAACAGGCTGGAGTCCCAATGCGGTGCTGTACTTCCCGTTCCTATCTGTGCGGTTCCTTATCTGCAATGGTTTGTGAGACATCCCTTCTTTGTTTTCATACGAGAAAAAAAAAATCAATAGAACCCATCAATTTTCCCTTTTTTAGACTTACTCTTCATATGCTTCTCTGGCACCCAAAACAAGGACATCTTCTAAACATTAAATCCCAGATTTTATCTTTCTCATAGGGACAGACACATTTGGAATCCCAGAGGTTGCTGCCTACAGCTATGGGAGCTCAGATGCTCCAATGAGGTCAGCTCACAAGGAATTCAGAGATTTAGCTTGAAAAAAATGGTCAGAGCAGCTGTGATTTATTTATAATTGTGCAGATTCATCAGTGACTGCTGCAGATCAGATTCATCAGACTGCTGCAATCTTCTCCTTTGACTTTCCACTCTGCGCGCAGTCGGCTGTTGCTGCTGGTACGTTAGACATCTTTTAGGACCCTCTTCCTGCCCATGCTAAGCCAAAGCCATTTATACGGAGCAATTCTGGTGGTTAATGAATTCAGCAGTAGTGGTGGAACCCCAGCAGAATGTCCCTCCCTCCACCACCTTGGAGGGTGGGAGTCTCTACAGAGCCCAGGCAATTGCTTCCATGGGGTGCTAATGGCTCCATTTGAGAAAGAGTGGGTAGACTCTTCAATAGAAAACCAGCACACGTTTTGTAGTCAGAATTTTTATTTTCTTTATATCCAGGCTTATCATTGACATCTGAAAATAAAATAATTTACAAATAGGCTAGTGCAAATTAAAGATAATTTTGGACAAAAAAAAAGACAGACTGCATATAACAAAAAAATGCGTGTGTTAGGATGATCTTCCTGGAACAGCTGGTGGAGGTCGCCTAGGAAAAAGACAAAAAATAACCCAAAATTCACGGGAGGTGGGGAGAAGAGATTTAAAACAAAAGGTCAAGATACAATAAAATGACTCATATACAAAATTATCTTAATAAAATGGGTTAAGAGAAAAAGGCACAGAACATGCACATTAAGGAAAAGAGCAAGAGCAAGATTAGAATCAGCTGGCTATCAGCACAGCCTCAGCTTTCATCCTCGCCGCTTCCCATCTGACTCGCTGGCGCCAGAGAACTAGGACAATCACATCACAAGTGTGGAGGTTGCTGGTCACAGGCTTTCCAGTTTTCTTGCTGCAACTAATATCCTCTGGAAGAGCTTTTCCCCAGCCAACCTTAAAATCTGCACCGCTATCTGCTTCAAACACTGTTCATAGAGTAGACCTTTTTGAAGTGAGATTCTGATGAAATCGGGAAGGATCAAACAAGATGGATCTATGGGCTGGATTGGGGTATCTGGAGGGGACCATTGCAGGGGGAAGGTTAAAAACGTGGGTGACAGCAGTGCAATGTTAGGGTAGAACCTACTGCCAACCCTCTCAGGAGGGGCCTTTGTCAGTTGATGGCCCAGTGCAGTGGTCAGAGAAGAGCGGCTGCTCCGCCTGTTACCCAGCATATAGCACCAACATGTCGTCGACCAACGTGCCAGGAGCCAAACTCATACAAGGGTACATAACGTACACCAGCCAGACGGGACATGTGTGACACCGCTATTGACTGAGGGGGAGTGCAGAGATTGCCTCAGGCATAGCCGTTAAAGACTGTTAAAAAAGAATAATCTCCAAATATTACAGCAAGCCAGTGACTACAATGGGGATATTGCTGCTTTGCTCATCCCACCTTTTGCTCCCCCCTTTCCCAAAACCTGTCTAAGGACCGATGTAGTGATTGTTGTGCTCAGTGAGAAACATCCTCTCCTGCAGGCAGCTGTTGTGCTTGTTGTGCCATACAGACCATCTCCTCCAAGCACCGATTCCAGTTACTTGGCTCATACTGATCTGAAGGAGGAATTGAGTAATCAAGACATCCGCACATTCGTACACAGCCACTTCAGGGGCAGATCCCTTGCAGACATAATGCATACACATGCACAGTTCTACTCCAGCTCCTGCTCTGGAGGACTCAGTCTGGCCTTCTGCTCAGCTCTGAATCTCCCCCAAAACATGCTATCCCTGACAATGAAATGAATACAAGGTATGGCTTGAAAAACATTCATCCATTTCCCAGCAAAACATCTCTGCAGCGCTCCAAGCCCCTTGCAGGGCAGCAGGCTGAATGCTTCCCATGGGTTACTTCTCCCCCTTCTCCCCTTTTAATGACATCTCCAGTAACGTCAATGCAACACACATCTCTGATAAATCCTCACTTGCAGCCCCAACAGAGGCGGAGTGCGGCATGCTGAGATGATGGTGTGAGAGACAGAAGACCACTCATGCGCATCCAGAAAGTAATAATGAAAGCCCGTCAAGAGTTACAGTTTATTTCAGGTTCAGAAATGCAGCATAACGTTTTTACAGCAGGTGTAGGTGATGCTCAGTAATGACCATGGTTTCGGGAATCGACTCGCTGTGCTCAAAGGTCAACACCAGGAACCATTTACAGATTATGAAACCAAAGGCAGATGTTTTGGCTCATATGAAGTAGGGCATTAACATACAGAGCAAAATTCATAAACAAGTTAAGCGTTTGCATCTTACAAAAAGAAGTCATCATTTACACCATCGTGGAAAAGTAAAGAGACAGGCAGTAAAGCAAATGGCGGGCAAGACGGGACAAATCATATATCAAGCAAGAGTGGAGGACTGTCTGGACGGGAGGAGCCATCGGTATCTGCTCGCCTGCAGACAAAGCAAGAGGAAAGACAGGCAGAGTAACATTCATTTACACAAGGGAGCTGTTCTGCTAGAGCCCAGGGAGGAGGTTCAGTGCCATAGCGGGAGGAACTGTGCCATACGCACACCAAGAGGTCGGATGCCTCCCCGGTGTCACAGGTGCAAAACAGGTCTGCTTCGAATTCAGGACGTTTGGACTACTTTAAGACAGAAAGACAGAACTAGCCGGTAATCTCGATATGCTGTATACGTGTTGTTTAGTGTAGCTGTCTGCGATAGAGAGTATACTGTTTTCCATGTTATGCTTTAACACGAGATGCCACAACATATAATGTATCTCTTTTAATATAATAAATAATCTACTTTTATGAGTCTTATTAGAAAGTGCAACAAGATCAGCAATAAAATAAACACACATTAACTATGTACATAATCCTTTTCATTGAACATACAATCTTTTTAATCCTAACACAAGACCCCTTGAGATTAAAGGCCAAGAGCTATTTACAGCATGTGCAAGCTCTTCAGCTGTTGGTCAGCCATGATGAGGTGAGGTGGAACACATTCTCTAGGCAGAGATGCAGGCTTAGCCTAAATGCAGTACTAGATGAGCACCCTCCCGAAACTTAGCTACGTACATCACCCATCTAATTACGCACCTCACATACGAGCAGAAACTGCTGTTGCGTAACGGGTATCTCTGCTACTTCTCCCTGGCAACCTTCTGAGCTTTGCCAGAGGGAATCAAAGAAAGGGAGAGCAACCCGTGCTGCTCAGCTACGGGAGCTCAGGCTTAGCTCACCCTGTGTAAGGGTGTCTGCAGAGGGGACAGTAGCCAGTCCCTCTAGCAGATCTACAGGCTGCTCGTCCTGCTGTCCTTCAAGCATTGAAGGAGTTGCTGCCAAGGCTGCTCCTCTGAGAACAAGGGATGGGAGAGACACGACTCGCCAGCATCAAGAGCGAGCAGGACAAACCAACCTGTTCCAGGCACCGTACAGCAGGAGGAAATGGGCCGAGGTTGGGAGGACAGTACTTAACGCAGTTGGATGTTGCAATTTCTTGGGAGCACTTGGCATTTTTCCTAGAAACAACAATTCTATGTAGTTTATTCTGAAAAACGTATGTGCAAGAAGTCAGAGGTAAAATCATCAAACTCTGGATCTGTGCTCAAGGTTAATTATTAACCTGCACACCTAAAAGTGTTGCATTTCGGGCGCAGGGCCAGATTCAGATGTGATCAGAATGAGGAGGCAAAGGAAGGGAGGGCTCTGCTGCTGTGTCCCATGACCTCAACATTGAGCGCAGAACCAGATGATGCTGACAGTGGGGCCACAGGCACCTCACTGCCCCCTCCTCCTCTTCCTCCTCCTCCTCTTTCATGTAAATCCACCCTTGAGAGCTTCATTTACAATTCAGGATTACTGCTGAGAAACACAATTTCTTGGGGGGCAGAGTTAAGGACAGTGCTGAATTGTGCTACCTACTTCCTTATGCTTGACAGAAACAGTCATTAAAGTAAATTAAGGAGTCTCAAGTACAGAGGATTTTAAAACATGTTTTTAGGCCAGGATTTCTGTCATCTAATTGCAGCTCCTAACTTACTGGCATTACCACCCTCATCTCCCATGCAGTCACACCAGTCTGAATCACCTTCTGGAGGTGCTGCCTCTTTCCACTGAACAAAGGGGACCTTGGACAACTAAGCTGAGTGGTTGGGGTATGGTGGGATAAACCCAGACCATGGCCTTGCAATATCACTGAATGAATCTCAAAATTTGGGGTTAAAGAGATTTTCTGTGGCTAAAGTGGAAGAGGTACAGAGCTTGGCTTTCTGTCAGCAGGCAGCTGCCAGTCAGTAACAGAGTTCTGATAAACTATATACAGATTTCCTGGCTAAGCAACAGTATAGATTCTACTATAGCTATTTATAAAAATACATCTAATAGATGGATTGAATGTTACAGCAGAGAGCGCTACACAGTGGAGAACTGTGTAGCAGACAAGAAAAATCATCAAAATGCCTTTTTTTTTTTTTTTTTTTTTTTTTTTAAGCAAAAATCAATGACTGTAGTTGGGTTTGCAACCTTTTTTCCTTGGAAGCTGATTCCGTGCATTTGGTGTTGGAGATCTGTGCCTGTTCTCCAAACAAACACCGGCCACTTCAGCAGTCTTCTGAGATCACCAAGATGCCGGTGCTCTGACAAAATCCATCTTCACTGTGCTTCAGATGTTGACCTCTAGACTCCCCAGGTGTGTGTCACAAGTATGAGGTTGACAGGAAATTAAAGTTAAGCTAACATACAAATCATGATGCTTTCCCAAGCTTGTCTCTCTTATGCAAGCAGAAACACGATTTGCTTCAGTGGTGAGCACAACTGTTAGTTAATCAGCAGTCTGGGAATACTTAATAGCCAAAATCCCCATTGGTTGTGGCTCTTTGATTGGATTCTTCCTAACCATGGGGCCACAGCATACTGGAGCGCTACATGCAGTCTCAATAAATAAATTATTAGGCTGATTATACTGGGGGCCTTTGAAACCACCAATTGCTTTGCCTAGGGATCTGTAACCATAACTGTAATAACAGCAATTAATATTTTCTGAAGACACAAGGCCAAATTCACCTCTAATTCGGTCAACTCAGTAACTTTTAAGCTGCAAGGGTGACACTGACCCTAAGTATTTAAAGTGAAGTAATGCAGTTAAGACAACAGGTTTTTATAACATTAATATATAATGTGTAAAACGACAGGCAGAGGACCTCTGCAAGTGAACATCTGCTAAAATAATCCATTGCCAGAATGCACAGCTGAGCACTTCTCAGTACCTAGTTGGATAAAGCAACCCTAATCCGAGGTGTGTGGGACTTCAAGTGATGCAAAGAGAAAAATCTTTATATAGGGGACATAGTGGAACTTTATCGACTGGCATGAGCAAGTATCTCAAATCCAAACCAGACCCTCAGATGCAAATCTAGGCCACAGCTCTGCGATTTGGCTCACACAGTGGGCTGAAGAGCAGTAGGCCATTCACAGCCACGCATATATCTATATCTGTATCTCCTTCTGTTTCACAAAACAACCAAAACCAACGCCCCGTTCTCTGGACCCTGCTGTGCAGTACACTTACACGTATTACATGCACTCATATACCCTTAAGGCTTCCCAGGAGTTCAGTGGGAGTACTAATGTGAGCAAGCACTAGCAGAGGACAAAGCGAGCTGGCACACGCTGTTCTGTCACATATCGGTTCTTTAAACTGCCCTTTCACATCCTTGCTGCAGGGTGAGACGGCCCCATGCGAAGCCTTGCAAGCTGGGGCACTGCAGCCTGGCCCTTGCCAACCAGCCAACCAACTCTGCACATCAGTCACCAGTGTGGAAAGAAAGTAAAACACACGTTGTGCCCCTCCACACCCTTCATGTTTATCAATATTCCTTAAAAAAATAGATTTTGGATAAAGAGAAACTGTGGGAAAAGCAGCCATCCAGCAAGCTTCTTACAAGAGACACATGGAAGTGTGGGGCCTTCAGAAGAGCTTGATGAGAAACCACATTGTTTTTCTCTGCCCAGTTTAGCCATTCAAAAAGAAAATAGGTGTAACTGTGTAATCCCAAACAATAGAAAACCTGAAAGGTACAAATAAAAGCAAGTTTCCTTTGAGATAAGAGGAAAAAAAAGAAACAGATCAAATCAACACATGCACAAACACACACAAAGTCAAGCCCTCCTTTGGCTGTACAGGACTGTGAGACAGTTGCCTGGGGGAACACGCGTGTCAGTAAGTTAGCTAACACCAGCTATTGCAAAAGGAAAAGTCAAGGCAGCACAGACCTTCCCAAAACATTTAAGACCTCATAAACAATGCGGAATGGACAGAGAGTATATCAGTAAAACTGGTTACTTGCCTATAAATGTCCATACATGCGACTATACATTGGTTATTGCAACAGTTATCAAGCAATTTGCTTCCACATATTTGGTTAACAATGAATGACATGCCAGAAACTTCTTTTAGTCTAACAGGGATGAATCTAACGGACGAATTACAGTGGGTCGAGTAGGTGAAGGGGGTGGTCTTCGACTGGAGAGAAAGAGAGAAGAAACAATAAGCACAAACACTGAGAACGAACCTGGCACCTCTTGCTGTCGCTACGTGAACATGCAACATGCACCTGAACACAACAATCTTATTTCCATGTACACCGAGGCGTGACAGCCCTAAGCAGCCACAATGAGGAAGAAAGCGATGGGTTTGCCACGTGCAAAACTGTGCCTTAGCTCTCTCACGCATCGGACAGCTCTTCTCTCTGGTCCACAGCCTGGGTGTTGTCCACACACAGTTACCTTCCTGTGCCACGGAAACCATCAGGAGAGGATCATCATTCCTGTCTTCTCAGGGGTCAGTCCCAGCCTGGACAGCCACAGAGTGGACTTACAGGCACATTTCAGAGTGGCCAGCTGGATTCAGGAAAGACGGCCTGCAGCGACTTCAGCTGCTGATTGCAGAAGCAGAAAAACCTGCAGCTTCTTGCACCATTGGGCCAACTGGAACCACACCAATGTGCTTGAATTTGAGGCACAAATGTCAAGCTTTACATCAATGGCCAGTTATGAAAACAATAGCTGTGGCTACAGCTTTTGGATTCATTAATTTACCGCTAATGTGTCCCTCTTATCAACTCCAGCAACTGCTAAGGGAGTCCCAGATTTCTTGGGAGGTCTTTAATAATAAGGGTCTTTATGCCCCTATTTCAAATGGCTGATTCAGCACAGGCTCCTGTGTACTGCAAACCCCTGGCATTTCACTTTGGACTGCATCGTCATCTGATAAGAGACCACAGTGCAAGACTTGGACAGCAGCAGTCCAATCCCTGAGCACGTTCCCTGCAGTCCAGGCTGAGCAGGGATAGGTAGTGAGGTGTGGGCAGGTTCTCCCTCGTAGCTGCCTAATTGCCTTTTTTGTTTTTGCCTGTATTTAGGGTACGTGGTTCGTATCAATGCTGTGTGGAGATAACTCCATCCGCTTAGTTACAAAGAGCATTTTGTTAATACTCCATTCCACTTGGCCTAAAACACCCCACCACTGAGCAAAGCCTGTGCAGAACCTGAGATGACGATACCTGTCCGGCCTCCAGCGCCTGCCCTAGCTCAGACAGTTCTGCCCAGCACTGCTGTGCGCTGTGTAAATATACCCAAAAGACTGTTCCCCACAGCCAGCCAGCACCCTTAGCTAGCTATTCAGCACCCTCCAGCAGGGTTTTGTTGCTGCAATTATTCCATCTCTTGCACAGTGTTTTTGCTCCCCATTTTCTTTATCGGGAAGTACCAGCTCTCTTTATTCCTGAACTCAGCCCAGATCACCACAAGAGCGTACAGCTGCTCTAAGAGAGGCGTGAACCCGGGATCTGAACAAGGTGGGGAGCCAAGGGCTCTCCAGTTCCCATCCAGCTTCAGCAGACTTCATTAAGTCAAATCGTACAGCCCTCTCTGATGCTGTCCTCCACCTGTGAGAGTGGGAACAGGTCCTGTTTCTGAAGAAGATAACAAAGGAAACCTGTCTCATTCTGTTAGAGCTAAATAGAAGATGAAAAGGATGTAACAATGTGTTAGTCTTCTTTGAACTGGAACATGATATATGAGACAAATTTACACTTGACAAAAAAAGCATTGCTTGGCTCAAAGTGCATCTTGTATGATAATATTCTCTTTTAGTGAAGAAATGAGAATTTTAATCCCTAACATGCAACAAATACAAAATATGCCAACTGAAGCGTTCAAGTAAATCAACAAGCTAAAAAATAGGCAAAATATAATTTCTTCATGGTGTATTTTTGTTACAGAAAAAAATGTTACTGTGTTAACTATTGTTTCTTGTGTTGCTCCAGTGTAGGTCTTCTGGATCCATTTCCAAAATTTGTAGTTTCATAAAGAACCACTTCTAAGGCTCTGCATTTCTGCTGGCTTGCATTAAATTATTCCTTTGTTGAAATGCCTCACATTGCATTGTTTAGCGCTTACTGAAAACATCATATCATGTGTATACAATTTACAAACAAGGGAAAATGCATACAGCTGTCTTCATATCAAATTTAAAAGATATAAGCCTAAGCATGCATTTTAATACCAGGTTGAATGCAGCACACTGGATTCAAATAATGTAATTTAGTCAGATTGCTATTTAGTCCAGCAGGATCAGAAACTGGAGAGCACAGTGGGAGGATTTCCTGGATATAATCAGTCAAACCAAACCTGAACCAAAATCAGGTCTGAGCCCCCATTTCCTCCTTGAACCAGAGCTGTTACTGCACTCTGACCATTATTTTGGATTTTCATTCACACCCAGTCCAGACCTGAACAGAAAAACACCCCAGCAAGCTCTCCTTTCCACTTCAGAGTCCCACTTCAAGGAGAAGCCGATACGCCCCACGAGGACCCTCTCCGACGAGGAGCCGCTGCGGGGGCCTGGGGCGTGGTGCCACGCTGCTGCCTGTCCCCTCGCCCCGCACGCAGCAGGCAGAGCCGCGCCAGCCTTGTTCTCCCTGCGGCACTGCCCGGCAGGCAACGCTGCTCAGCGAGGGACCCCTCGGCCCAAGTTCTCCAACACCAGTTCCCGCTATGAATACCTCCCGGTGGAGACAGACGTGTGTATCTGGGATGCTCTGCATACATACCCTTGTGTCTGTCTTCCCAACAAGTACGGGTAGGGATGTACGTGGGGAACAGGCGGACCTCTCCTTAGCTGCAGCCCCTCTCCTCTGCCCCTGTGATGGTGCAGTTGCATGGGGCTTCCTTCCAGCTCCTTAACCTTGCGCACCGTGACTAGAGGAGTGGGAGCTGCACCCTGGAAATCAGAGGTGCCTTCCAAGAGGAATGGCAGATGTTTGGGAAAAGGCAGCACTTGGGAAAAGACCTGCAAAAGCACCATTCACCTCTAGTCCCACTGCTGACAGTCTCCTGGGCAGTCTCTGGTTCCCTGTGCCGGCAACGCAGGGAGAGGAACGGGCAGAGCACAGCGCAGGGGTTCAGCTTGGGGAAGAGACTTCAGCTTCATTAGCCGCTGGCACACAGTAACAATTGGCAGGAGCTGAAGCTTAAGCCAAAGTGAGGGAAAGGACAAGCCCAAAAATGGCCTGTCACTAGATTTCCCTGTCAAGATGACAAGTCATTACATGACAATTTTTACATTGGGAGTAGAATTCAGACTGTTTGCTCCCCCTAAAAGAAACCTCACCCCCAAAGTCAGGAGGAGAGGCCAACCCACAGGTCTCTTGCCTCTCCCCCTCCTGTACACCCGGAGCGGTGTCCGGAAGTGCAAGTGCTCCCGGGGATGCAGGGGTGCAGGGGCCTGGGCACCCAAACCACCACCTTGAGATAACAGAGCCAGCAACAAGCACGGCGCTGCTCCTTGCAAATGTAGTCCCACCTTCCTCTCTGTTGCGGGCACCTCTGAAAAACACAGGTCTGAGGCAAGCCTTGCATGATTTTGGCACGATCGCTTTCTGAGCAAAGGTTACATAAATGAGCACTGCCAGACCTTCCAAAATGTGGAGAAATGCGGAGCAAACGGGCAGTAACCTGGAGAGCAGAGCAGCAGGGGGAGCTCCAGCCTGCCTGTGGACTGGAACAGGGGAAAACCAGAGAAAAACAGCCTCCCCCAGATCCCTGCTCCACACTAGCTGCCATGTCAGTGAGTAAATATGTGACTAAGCCCAATTAAATGTTTAGTCTGAGGCCAGAAGATGATAGTGGTAGAGACGGCATGAACCGTGTTTTCTCTGCGTTATCGGACCGATTCCGACAGCCCGGGGTGCGTTCGCAGTGCTGAGCTGTTCCCAGGCCCCAAAAGGCGGCTCCCGATTCATAGAAAGCTCCTTCTTATAAAAATGTCACTGCTGCGGTAATTCCGATTTGGTTATTGTCTCCAACATTTCAGCGGGGTTTTTAAGTTTTGGGGCCGAGTCCTGCTGCCTGGCCCCTTTAACAGGCTGCTCAGTCTGTTGTGTGTTTTTTGTTTTTTGTTTTTTTTTTTTAAAAAAAGGGAAACAGCGTTTGTAAAAGTTAGTGCTAAAGGGGCAGGGGATCATAGGTCCCCAGGGTTGAGTAAACGAGTCTGCAGAAAGAATCAGTTCTTCTAACTAGCACACATTAAGCAGACCTAAAGAATTTACCAATGAAAATTGTGGACTAAGTATGTATTTAATAACTCCCTGATGTTGCTGCAGGGACTTCTCCTTTGAAGAGCTCAGTGGGGTTTTGAACGGAGGATAACTCTTACCCCCATGCAAAAACTTTTTTAAAAAAGGAAAAGTTTTACATTTATTTTTAACCTAAGCAGCACCCGCCATTTTTCCAGTTCTAAAAGAACTCCTAAAAGCTTTAGCAAGGCAAATGCAGAGCAAAAGGAACTAAATAAAGCGAGTCTAGACTTAAAATTCGATCAGAAACATATGGGAGCTCTTCAAGCATTTGCCTTTTGAGAAGTGCTATCGCTCCCCACGCGGAGTCCACAAAATATGCTTTCAGTAAAGCATGGCTGTAATTACCATGGGAGGCCCCGCTCGAAGAAGATGGCTTCTCTTCTTGGAGCACAGCTAACGTACTTCTAAATAAAAGGCTTTCATTTCCACTTACATTTTACATTCTTGTTTGCTTGTGACCACCAGAGAACACTTGCGGAAGGCATGCACATAACTATATTTTACGATACATCCTATAGATCTGAAATTGTAAACAAAAGTCCGTTATTCTCTCCCTTTTCCACAATCTTGGTTTCCCTATAATGCAGCCCTCTTGGAGTACCCTGATACGTGACATTGTCTTTGCAGAATTTAACGAGAAAATATTTAAACAAAATCTCTAAGTGGCTTTAAGTCTGACTGCAGGCAACTTTTATTTTAGGTGACAATACAAATCTGTATGTGAAGCTTACAGTAAGTGGATAAAAGAGTGACTTGCTTCAGGTGAGGAATAAATACAGTTTCTCATTTGGGTGATTATTTAGAGGGACTAAGTAGCTTGTTCTTAGGACAGTTATAATGCCTTGACTCATTTTATTTTTATACAGTTTTCTCTGTTTCAGTAAGATCCTGAGACACACACACGGCTTAGCTTCTACTTTTCACAGTTCTTACATCAACCTACCTAACTTTTATACGGTACTTCTTGACCTCCGTCAGCCTCTGGATTTGGAAGAAAATCCAAACCAGAAGTGAAACTACTTTAGCAATCATGGTTGAAGAATAGAGGCAAGACATGGTTTGTAGGCCTGATTAATTAGTCTACAGTCTATGCATACTTAAAACCTTTCCTGGCCTACAGCAGATGCAGCATTGCTACTGTGGAGTCTCCCGAACATCAACTCTGGAGAAAGGATCTTGAGTGGAAGCAAGAACCAAGAGGAGGAAACGCACGTGATACTAGTGACACAGGTCATAAGAAAGTAGAGAAAGCAGTAAAAGGGTGACGAGATTAAGAGGAGTAAAGCAGCAATCACAGACAAGAATCAGGAGGCAATGATGATTATGGAAGAAATGTGAAACAGCACTCAGTGGTGACGAAAGGAAAAAGCAATTGAGGAATATCTGTCTGAGATATTCTGTCTGAGATGGTCCCTTACCCCAAGGGACCAGTAAGTAACAGTCCAAGAGAGTGAAAATTTCTCACGGTTGTTTCTGTACTGAAAAATATAATTTTGTCAAACATGAAATGTCTCTAGTTAGCATGCCCACAGGATTGCTATTGGAGGGAAAGTCAGGGACAGAAGCACTGAGGCACACAGCACAGATTTTGAGGATGCTGCGAGTTCTGAAGTAGCTCTCCAGCTGAACACATGTATCAGGCTCCACAAAAGCGTAGCGGGCATGCTGCGACTGTACAGACAGATACTTGCACAGCTATGCATATAGCTGAACCTCACTATTTCAAATGATCCAGCTGCACAATATTCTGTCAATGGAAGAAGTTTTGTGTTAAGTGTAAGCAAGTTAAAGTTTTTAGATTATGCTGTTTTTTCTGATGTCTGTATCTTTTAAGTGAAAGAAACAAAAGAGTAAGAGTGAATAGGAAGAATGTATCCTCCCACTAGCCACCACTACACTGCAGCAATATAAATCTCCATTAACTCAAATGCTAATACTGTTTCAAAGCATTAGGGTTACTGAGGTTCCACTGTGCATGATTTAACTTAATACAGATACTCCTTTCATAGGCAAAGAGGTCCAAAATATGATGCTGCACTAGATTAATTTATTATTTGCAACTCAAGCTACATTTTCTGTATGATGATCATAAATTAACGTCTATCACACACACATACAAATATGTTCATGTTTATGTGTCTGTTGCATTTTCAAATTGGTCATTTCAGGGAATTAATGTGTCATATGGAAAACTCAGCTCGAATAAACAAAAAAATTAATTCAATGGAGCAACCAAGAAAGACTATTATTCGTGACAAACTGTGTGTTCTTGTTTGCCCTTCAGCAGCGAACACATCAAGTTAGCAAGTGTGCAACAAATTAGTGGAGGACTGTCCCAACCCTTCAGAAACCCTAGGTCAGGATGGTCAAGATTGTCAAAATTGCCAGTGGAAGAAGAGAGCTTTGGGAATGTTGAGTGATACATTCAGAATGCTGCTCTACCTTCATCCGTCCACAGCAGAAGATGAGAACAGAAGGGCCACAAAGTCAGCAGGAGGAAGATCGTATCTTTGCATAGTAGCTTGTGTCTTGTGTATTGGTTTGTGTTTAGTTGTACTCTTCAGCATCAATGTGAATCACGTACCCTGTCTTTGAACACCACATCTACTTCTGACTACTCTGTTTGTCCTTCCTGCTCACCCTTGACCTTCCTCTGCATTTTTGTGTCTCTCCACTTACCCTGGTGCAAGAACGGGAGCAAACGTCCTGGTTGTGACCTCCAGCTGGAGTTGCACCTCTTCTTGTCCAATATGACAATTGGCATGATTATCAGTGTCACTGTTGTTAATGTAGCCATTGAGTGCCCTCATTGACTAACGATCCAATACAACTTGCAGGGGACAGGAGAGTTTCAAGGAGAGCCTTTCAAGAGGCCTGCAGGTTCAGGAGGTTCAAATCATCACTGCTTTCTCTCTATTTGCTGTCATACGTTTTCTCTTCTAGCATAAGGAAGGCTAGAAATGCTCTGCTATTCTGCCCACTCTTTCAAACAAGGGAAGAAATTGCCTGCTTAACATCCTTGCTCTAATCCTGCAGAGCCTTCATGGCAACTGTTATTAAGCTACTCGTTATGGCATTAAATAATTACGGGTAACAAAACACATTTTCACGTTCCTGTATTTCTGGCAAACAACATTTGCTATTGTTTGATTCTACTTTCCTTTTTCAAGTTGAGAGACGCTAAAAATAAAACCCACTTCCTTCTACTAACAGTATCTTGAGAGAAAAAAGACGAAGGAAGAAAAAAAAAAAAAAAAAAAAGCTTTTGCTGAAAATACCTAACAGAATAAATTACTTATTCATTCAGCTCACCATCTGACATTCCCAAAGCAGGCTTCAACTGTGTTTGAAGACTGCACTCACAACCATCATCTTTATCCCGGAATCACTTCTTTCAACTGTTTTCAGGTTCCTTCTTTTTCTGTCTTCCTCTCTCTTGCATCATTTTTATTTACCCTGCCCCATCACATGGGACTGGTCTACAGTAAGAGTAATGAAGAGCTGTTTCCCAGCCTGATCCACTTTGCTGAACTTTGAAAGTAATTTGCAACAGTCCCAATCAAATGGATCTCTCCTAGTTCACCTTGTTTTAAAAATAATTTTTGTTGAATAAGGCAGGAGCAAGTAGCTCAGGAACAATACTAAAGATGATCAAAACTACCTGAGATACAATAAATAAGAACAAACCTACAGTCCACATAGAACAAGTGACTCTTCAAATTTGTTCAACTGTCATAGCGTATTGCCCATCAGAAAGCTCCTAGACCTCTGAAGATATGATGCGGAGAGCCTGCCGCTGGCTGGCGAATGGAGATGCTGATGGGAGTTAGAGTCAGTGGCAGCAGATATAGTACCTAGGCTGCAATGTCTGACATCCCATGAACTTCGTTTTACTTGGATCCTTCAGGACAGTCGTCTGGAGGAGAGGTATATGAAGGAAGGCAGTGAACAAAATCCTATTTCTAGTCTAGAAGAAAGCCATCCTCTTAGGGGCAGCAATCAGTGAAGCTCCTGGAGCACAAGTGGAAACCTTCCTGTATCTCTCATGGCATTACAGCTCAGGCAGCTGAAGAATCAGTTCTGTACAAATGCTGTTCCAAATTTCATGTACGATCGGTATTGCAGAATTATAATAAAACCAGAAGAGTTGTTGTATTGTGACCTGCTTTTTGGGCAATCCCTCCAATATTTATCCTCCTTCAGAATGCTACTTCTTTCATGGCTTCTATTAGGACTGAAGCTGCAAGATGACCCCGGGTAAGATGACCAGTATTCCTCAACTGTTTTTGCACATGGCAGTATGGTTGCCTGAAGTAGTGTAGCTAGTGTTTCTAATGGTTGTCACAGCCACTGACACCAGGCTGCTGTTAAGAAAGATTGCCAAATATTGCATTTTATGGTTTGAAAACTGGATGAAAAACTTTAAAAGATGACAGAAAAGCAAGGAGCAGGAGACAGATTTACAAAGGTGCCAGGGAAGGGATAAATTGGAAAGAAACCAAGACAAGACAGTGAGAAGGAAAGGAAAGAATACATGGGGAAGGGAGACAAATGCCCTGGGCAGGAAACCAAGTGAAGGGAGAAGGTGAAAGAAGAAGCAAACAGGATGGTCAAGAAAGGGACAATGAGGGAAGGGCAGAAAAAAGAGAAAACAAAATAGTGATAAAGGAGCCAGTGAAGGAGAGGAAAAAGCAGAACTCTTTTCTAAGAGATAAGGGAAGATAAGTGGAGTCTTCTGCTCAAAGCAGCCAGCAGCAAAAGGATGGCTGTGCACTGGCTGTGCATTACAACAACAAATGTAAATTAGACTGGTAAAAAATTACACAAAGGTGTCTTCCCCCAGAGCAGAAATCACAGAAAGAATAACTGATATTCTCATAAGTCTCATGATTTTGGGGTCCTTGGACAGGCAGAATTAGAAACGTACCAACTATGTAAGAGCAGTATCCCTTCCTGTGATGGCTCTGGCTTTGCATCACCCATGTAGCTGTATATTCTTTTAATCACAGACATGAAATGCAGAATTAAATTAGTTATTCTTTGGCTTTCTTTTTCCGCTTAAATTCAGTAGGATTTTGAAGTCTCTTCAGATAACACTCGTGTCTGTCTGCTTGCATGAAACGCCCCTAATTGCTGATTATACTTTTTGAATATAACCTTCACTGAAAATCCACTCAAAGAGGACAAATGGATACTATCATTGGATGGAGCTGTGCTCTTCTACTTGGGTGTTCAGACTGAGACGATCCAACACAGCATGCAAATGCTTTAAGGTGGGCACTTATCCATCCTGCCAGAAGAGTTTGATGCAATGGCTACTTGATTATTATTTATATTCCGTTAAAAAATATAGTAGTAAACTTTTACAGCTGCGAGGCAAACTTTCAGAAGAGAGGAGATTCCCAGGCTAAGGCAGGATAACTCTTCTGGCCTTATATGCCTATGCCTTATGACAGATTTAATCAGACGATCACGTGCAATTTTTGCAAGGGATCCCCTTATCATGCAATGCACAGGGTTAGACACTACGTTAAATCTTTCCAAAGAATTCTAATCCATAAAAATCCATCAGAGAAGACTTACTTAATGGTTGATACTTGGCAAAGAGTTGAGTACAGAGCCTGCGAACCAGGAAACGTCAGGCAGTGATGCTTTCTGCAGTGCTTCTGGCTTTGTCTGGAAATTTCTAACTGTAATTACTGTCAAGTATAAGTACTTTTTTGTGCTGGGTTGGCAGAAATACATAACGATGGCTTACAACGTAGATTAGTTACAAACACAACGGGTCATGTAATTAGCCTCAGTGGCATAATAAAACGTAGCTGCATAGCAGCCATCACCTCTTCCATGCTGGCTGGCTGTGGGTTGAAGTAAATCATAGGGAAAGTATGGGACTGTTCATGAACAGCGCAACGTGAATTCTCTCTCTGCTGCTTGCCTCACATGTAAAGACCATCATCAGCCCCCGGGGACTGAGCACCAGCATGCCTGAGGGTGACAAACACATGCTTGAGAGCATTTATGGTCCTGCCTGCTTGAGTGGACGGTCCAGCCCTTCAAGAGCCCTGTTTAACCAGGTCCCTGGGTCTCACATCACACAGGGTCATGTGTGTTTAATGACAAAGCAGGTAATGATCTCCAGTACTTGGTTGGGAAAGCCTTCGTGAATCCACAGTAGCACTGCAGAGCAGAGAGAAAAGGAGAGCACCCTCCCACCCTCACTAACACCATGGGCTCTGCTGCCAGGAGAAAAACATTTCCAATTCAATTGTTTGCCTTGTGGCAAAGCTAAGAATCCCATTTACGGCATTTAAAAGCCATAAATCAAAGCATCCACAGTAGAACTAAAATTGGTCAAGATCAGGCTTTCCAAACGGGCAGGCAAACACACATCATGGTAAGCTGAAGTGGCTCTAGAGCCTGCTTAAAGCCATTTTACCGAAGGAAGCGCACAGCTGCATTTTCTTTCAAAATACTACTGCTGGCTTTCAAGAGAGAGGGGGAATAATCTAAATTCTGGCAGCGGGGAATATTTCACAAATCATATATGCTTTGGCATCAAGCCCTTAAAGCCAGGGGCCTTTACTCACAGGCTTTGCTGGGAGAGATCCACCCACCTCAAGTGGGATTAATTAAAAGAGGCATGTATCATGCAAATAGTTTCTGTTTCCTTACAGAAATATTCAGAGCACATAACGCAAAACAGCTTTAGAATCAGAGCGAAGCAAGGAAGAAAATTATTTCCTGCTCCCCTAACCCTTTTCCTTTCCCTGTACAGTTAAGCAAGGAACAGTGAGAAAATGCCGAGACATCACCATTTCTGTACAATTCCTTCGATTAAATGCTAATAAAGTTGAGGAAAAAAAGGATTTTTTTTAAAGGCAGGGGCTGTATCTCACTAGAATGTACACAATTCTCCAAAGCAAACGTGTGCTTAGCCATTCATTGGAAAAAGACAGTCCAACTCTTAGCCCTGAAAATGATCTTTTTATCTTAAGGCAGAACAGGAGAAAATAGAAAGCTTATATTTCTTCAGCATGTCGGGATTTTCAGCTCCATGTGACAGTGACAGGGGCTGCAAAAAAAATGCTCCTTTGGAAAAGCTAGATGAGCTTTAAAAATACAACTTTCTTCTCAGGAAGCTAAACTATTTCCCTAGATATGAGAGATCCTGACACTTCAAGGAATCATTGCAGAAAATGGTGGTAAAGCAGTCAGAGACAGAGTCCCAGTTCAAAAATAAGTCACAGAGAAAGCTCAAGTTTCCACAAGAACTCTTCCTCAAAACTATTTTTTTTCCCCTTTTAATATCTCAGACCCATTTTCTGAGTCAATTTCCTATGATCCTGCGAAGGCTGTTATTAAAACCAGACCAAGCGTAGCAGAAATTCCAGGGCTCAAAAGAAACTTTTAATAGGCGCAGGAGCCGGCCACACTGTCCCCCTCAGGTGATTTCCCCTGCAGCCCCTTCCCTGGGATTTCCTCTCTTGGAGTTTAGTAAGCAGGAGAAACCTGAAGTTTCAGCAAAACGGCAAACCTTTTCTTCATTCTTAAGCATCTGAGATTTTTTTATGTCTGAGGCTTTCAGAGCTCTAAAAAAGACATCTAGGATCCAGTCCAGAAGATGTGTATTGCAGATATTTTTTCCACAAAAATGTCAGGCAGTCGGACATTCAATTACATATCCAGCTACAGTATTTTAAAAACACTGACCTCCTTTATCAGCCACTGCTTCGCATGCCACCAGTGGCAGTCACAAATTGAGTTGTTCACAGGCTGCTTACCCAAGTGTCTTTGGTGCGCTAGAAAATTCCTTTCTGGTCTCCATCCCACCTATCACTTTAGTGTCAAAAAGATTATCATCAGTCGTGCTCTTGGCAAGCCACCTCAGGAAAGCAACATTCATGCAAAATCACAGCCAGGCGGGACAAAGGAGACGTGCTCATTTGCAAGGCGAGGTGAGAGAAGCTGGGGAGCTATGGTTCTCTCCAGTAGTACAACTGACAAAACACTGGACCTCATTTCTCTATCTAGTATGTGATTTATCCTCTGACGGCACAGGGGAAGCACTGGGGCCAGTGCCCTTCAGCTCAGCCCCAGGCTCTCCCAACAAAAGGACCCTGCCTGGACTTCTTCCCTTGCAGCAGGAAGTTCAGTACCCAGAAAGGCAATCTGAGGTTTCTCCCCAGTGGTCCTACTGCAAGCTACGGGATATCCACTACGATGAAAGAGTGCATTTCATGGTTGGGCACTGATGCAACAGCGCCCTTTTCATAGCAAACATATAAAACCACTTCATTCCTTTGATAAACCTCATGTATTTATTCTTCATATTATAAAGGGTAATTATATTAGAAACGCTGAGCCTCAAATTTAAGTTACTGACAACTACAACAGATCTCATCTATTTAAAAGAAAGTTTTTCTCCAAAGGTTCTCTTCTCAATTACCATTTCTAAAATTGAAAATATGCACATATTCTTTTTGTTTCTATTTAACTGGCTTTTTTTTCCAACCTGTGATTAATTTTAATGTAACAGTTAATTTATTAAAAATGGAGAAACCCCTTTGTTCCAACATTGCCTAATCTCTCATAATTTATGAAGTTACCAAAGCCCTTGGAACCAGAGGCTTTCATATATATATATCTCTGAGTGACTATGAGTATTATGTCATTGTGAAAACAAATATTGAGGACATTTTATTCATATAAGTTATATAAAAAGCAGTTAATGTCACACAAAATTATAAAATATGCAAAACTACTTTAAAAAGTACTGATAAATGCAAAGCCCTGGGAAGGAAAGGAAATGATGTGGTCATGAAAATCCTGTTCCTTAACTAATTGTTTTGTACCATATGACCTACACTGTTAGACAACTATGGACTGTTTTCAACTGGCTGTAAATTACTTGCCTTGGGGAATAAAAATCAGACTCCTATCAGTTTGTTCCACTGGTTCTACAAGGATTGTTCTTATGTTCTCCCAAAAGAACCATTACTTCCTCTGGTGAGGACTCAGAATGGCACAGGTGAGTTGTACCCCTGCCTCTCTTCTGGTGGAAGGGTAGGTGATCTCTCTCTCTCTGTGAACGCCTATGTGGGTACAACACAACCAGAACAGGGGTCCTTAATGTAAAATAATCTAATGTCTTCAAACTGACTGACTGGAATTTTTTTTTTCGTTAAGAAACTTTCTATCTTTTCAAAAAGTCCTATTTGTGCTAAAAATTGGTTCCTCCAAAACACCTTTAACTCTCTGCAAGGAACACCCAATTTTGCTTCGTTACAAGACTTACTCAACAATGGTGCTTGACTTTCTGACATGGTACAGAATCTGTCTGTTATGCTAGAGGGAGAGAACCATGCCCACCAGCAGGAAGATTAAACATCTTACCTTGGGACGCTGGGAGGAGCTCGGGTTGGCCGAGAGGGAACCTGGGGAGGTCCTCCAAGGGCTTCACCACCACTTGGAAATGGAGGCAGTGGTCCTGGGCGGAACGGGACCGGGGGAGCCCCCGACTGAGGGCCTGGAGACGGGATTGCAGGAGCAGGTCCTCTGCCTGATAAAGGTCTGGTCGGAGGGTTGTTTAATGTAGGCCTCCTCTGGGTTGAGGGACTTGGAGGAGGTGATCTAATGAAATATCAGAGATTTAAGAAGTTCAGTAAAGTGCTTTTTTTTGTTTTGGGTTGGTTTGTTTTTCTTTTGGTGTTTGGGGTTTTTTTTTTAGAAAGAAATTAAACCCTTTTTTATGCCTACGACAATTTTTTTTTCTTGGCATTTTCCTTTGCTGTCAGTGTCAGAGCATCATGTATATTTAAGTCTCACACTTACCTTTTCCACAGACAATGCCTTACAATAGTCAGAAATAAACATACGAGCAAAGAGGTAAATGTAAGGGATTTTAAAATTTCTAGGATATGGAGCCTGAGGTGCTGAGTTATAACAACAGCTTGCAAGAAGAGGCCTGGTGGATGCACAATTGGGGTGACAGAATCAGCTGCTATCTTAAGCATCAGACAAACTATAAATCCACTGGATGGTCTTCTACAAGACAAATATCCTGTCTGGTGTTCTCATACATATCTATATGTATATGTGGGAAAACATTCTGATTTCCCGCGCAAATGTCATGAAAGACCTGGAAGAGTATCTGCCCAAAGAGACAGGGAGGGAGGGAGCTATTAATGCCGATGCCTCTCCTAAATTTCATTGCAAAACTGATATGAGGATCCTTACCTGCGGGCCTGCTGAAGCCAAGAGTCATCTACAGGAGGTGGTGCAGGGGTTGAGACAGTGCTAGTGCTAATGTCGCCTATGATTGCTAGGGCTTCCTTTAGCGCTTGGTACATGCGGAGCATTTCATCTCGCCTCTGCGCCTGTTCAGCCGACTCCTCCATTAGAGTGTTTTGGTCCTCAGAAGAATACAAGTGAGCCAGGAGCTCTGCGTTGATAAATTCTTTTACCTATTTCATCAGAAAAACAAAAAACAAAACAAAAAACCAACCAACCAAACAAACAAAAAAAACCACCAAACAAACAAACAAACGTGATATCCAGGGAACCAGGAGACAGACATATCTTATCTGTTTCTCCTACTACCTTACACCAGTTCACATTAATGCCGTTTTTGTTAGGTCAGATCAGGGACTGAAAAATGCTGAACTTAGATTGAGCTGATGGTGCAGCAGCCTGAGGTCTAGCTGTGGCCCAGGGAAAGGCTGGCACTTGCAACTGGGCAGAGCAGCTGGAAAAGGATGGACTGGATATTTTAGCAGCTGCCTGCACACAGATGGGCTTAACGCAATTATGAAGCCACATTCTGAGACAACGATTCACACGTGAGGATCAGGTGGTTTTGCGCAGTCACTCCACAATGCACTCTGGCCGTTTTTTGTGTCTGTCCTTGAAACACTGGACATGGCTAGAGTTAACACTGGTCTGTGTCTCTAAGGTGACACCTATGTTTATAGTTCATTTCAAACAGGCTTCCCAATAGCTCCCAGGAGTCAGCTGGCATTTTGGTCCAATTCTAAATGGCTCAGAGGTAAATGGCAGCTATTAGCAATACCATCTGAAACTAAATTCCCCGGGGAATGGGAATTTTCAGGCTTGATAGCATCTCTGACAATCATTTTCTTAGCAACAATTTACCCTACTGTAGACATGCCTTTCATCTTCAGCAACTTTGTCAGATTCTAAATATCCCATCCACACACATTCAAACTGAAGGGAGAAGTCTCCAAGTAATCTAATTTACTATATTGATTTCCTGCTACGCCTGCCCTGGTTATGGAAACCTGGGCTACATTAGAAGAGATAAAAAGCTAGAGGTACTCTGATTAAATAAGACTGTGGTAAATAGACCAACTGCTGACCTACTAAGTCCTTGCATTTGAGACTTTTGTTGCTGTTCTGATCTATTTCTCATCTGGCTTTTTGCTCTATAAAGCTTTTTTGAGCTGGAGATACTAACGATAATACATTCCCAAGATTCTGATTACATAAACCTGAGCTCCATTTGCACATGGGTTTGTGCTAATTTAGCAACACTGATTTAAACCCTGACAGTTAGACTAAGGCAAAGTTTGTGTTCAGATGAGGTTAGTGAGAGCAGTCAAACTGCATGGGCACGGGACCCTTTATGGTCACCTAGCAATGAAAAGAAGGCCAGCACAGACCTTAGAGGGAAACAAAACCATATTGCCTGAGCTTGGCTGTCATTTCCCATTCATGTATGACAGGAGATGCACAAATTCTTAGCAAAGCCTGCAAAAATTTTCCATGAGTCTCATGCTGTTTTCCAGTAGATGGTACTGATCAAGAGCCAGAGTACACTACTTTCCTCATGATTGCCAAAAACTCCACATTAAAAACAGATATCATAGTTAAACAGCATCACATTCTATTCGATGAAATGAGCATTTTAATGGCATCACTTCAAAAAAAGAAGAAGAAGAAGTCCTAAAATTAGATTAAGGCCAGAGCTGATTGTAAAAGCGTTGTTAAACCACAAATATCTGTTTGAAAAAAATCAGCCTGTGACAATTATCATGAGAGATCCCCGTCTGCCACTAGCAGGAGACTCAAGTAACTCCCTGAACTATTCTGGAAGGGGAAGACTGCTGCGTTAAGGACGGTTCTTGGATCAACCTCCTTCCGTCTGCAGTCGGATGCACTGTACTAGAGAGAGGAAGATCTCCCACAATAGCCGCTTTCTCCAGCTTGGAAAAGGAAGGGAAAGTGACACTTACTCATGCCTTTGCTCCTTTCTAGAAACAGCCTCACGCAAATGGTTTAAAACATTTTCCTTCACAGACATCAGACCTACAGTCAAAGCTGAACCATAGCAAGCATCTCAAACGCCAATGCCACAAAGCCTGCCCTGTCACGCCGGAGTGGGGTAAGACGGGCTTGCAAGGCAGCTTCATTTATCAGTGGGCAGGCTACAACAGACACCACTGCCCGAAATGCAAACACAATCCATTCCTTAACCTTAAGTTTGGTAGTAACAAGTACTGTGGACTTTTTCTACTCAGCTGAGATGAATATCAGCATTGCTTATGGAGTATATACACTGTCTGCTGTAAGACCACCCCTCTTCTACAATCTGTGATACCTAGGCACCATGAAACACAGATTCTGAAATGTGTGTTTTGTTTGTGCATGTTTGGATTACTAATGGCAACTCAATGCAGTTCTGTGTGGTAAATGTACTTTCTTTTAAGGTAATCAACATCCACCCTACAGGGAAGAACAAGGGATGCATTTGGAATACAACAATCTGAGCTTAGGCCTCAAAATATGCTTAGGGACAGCATCTAATTATTTTCTGTACACCGAGTTTGAATCCGATACTTCCCCTGAATTCCAAGTGCTCATTTACAGGCCCACAAAGTGGAAAGGAAGTTCTAGGAGGACTTGGGAGGTTACAATTGTCATGGAAACAAACTCCTTGGGATCGATTTGTTTCCAGAGTTTTGGAGGCAACACGATGGGGCAGCAGAAAGTACAGAATATGCTCGTTAAGAGGGATGGAGGGAGGGTGTTTTCACTTAACTTCTGGTGGATGGGTTGGACTTCAGAAGACTCCAAGGAACACACACACTACTTAACAGGACCCACCTTCCATCACAGCTCCACTGCTTTCCAGGTCTTTGCATAAATTTTTGGCTTGGGGCTCAGCAGTCTTAATTCAAACATTTCTTTCTCTTTTCAATGGTGCCGATTTTTAAAAATTGGTATTTTAGCTATTGTTTTTAATATGGTATTTTACTGCCTATGCTGCACAGAAACAAGTGCATTAATGTTTCCAGTCTCACTCTTCAGTCCTTTAAAATGTTTTGATTCTTTGCCACAAATTTAAATTCTAGGATTGAGGTGAAGGTTTTAGCTCACTAGCAAGCCCAAACACAGCTATGGACTATGAGGTCAGTTGAAAGGTAGATGATGTTTTAAGTATGTTGTTTCTGTGTGCCATTGTCAGCCAGCATGGCAGACTTTACCGATGTAACTAACAGCTGATGAGATTGGAAGTACAAAATCGTATAGTATTCTACTTCTGAGTAAAGCACACACTTCAGAGACCCTTAAACTATTCCATATGAGGAGGTGAGTGGCAGAAAATTTAATGTAAACTTTCCAAAGAAACTGCTCACCGAACTCTGCAACTTGTGAAATGAGAGCTAAAAACCAGCCCTTTCAAAAGGCACTGAGGTTGTGCTAAGTCAAAGCAGCAAGTCGCTAGCTGTGATCTGGAAAGAGCAGAGAGGACACGCTCATGCTGTAAAGTCTGGAGCATGGCTGATTTCAGGAAAAAAAGGGCAGTCCCATTGTTCATGTGCTCTTTTGTAAAATCTTGCCCATGACTAAAGCATTATTTGGAGCCCAACTCCCCTAAACCTAAAGAAGTTAATGGAATATCTCTCACCCTCATGCAAAAATTCTGCTCAAATTATATGTATCAGGAAATCCCGCTAAAATTTTCTGTCCAGCCACCTAACTCTTAAGTGCAACACAAATTCCACAGGGCTAATGAAATCCATCAGATAAAGGCTAGAGGTGGCTCTGAGTCAAAAGTAAATGCTACTTCCTAACCAGATTTGCCTTTAACATGTTGTATTTGTAAAGACTGATTGGTTTGATGACCTCACAAAAAAGGCGTTACCCATAACTAACAGGAGGTGTGCTCTCCATTATTAATTTACATGGCAGCAGTGGCACTAACATTAAGGTTAGTTTTCAACAAGGTCCATTCAGAACTCTGCCAAGAAGTGAAGGCTGAGATCCTAGTGCAGTGGAAAAACAGTGATATCTCAAAGCCGTTTCTTTAACCAAATAATCTTCAGATCTAAGAAAGACACACACAATAAATCAAACAACCACATCTGCTTATCTAAACAACAGTGTCCAAGGCTTCTAGATTTATTCCTTCAAAACGGTAACCTGAAAATATAAAGAAACCCAAATAAAATAAGAACTGCTTTAAGAAACCATGACAAAGGGCTACAGACTGAAAATCAAGGAAACACAACTCAAGGCAGTGTGCCAGCCTTTGAGAAGGCTGCAGAACTTACTGCTACTACAGAAGATTGGAATATTTTGTCTCAGAGTGTGACATATATGAGAGTGTGTTCTTCTCTTTCGTACATGCTGTTGTTGCTGCTGTATTCAAGAGGTGTGTTTAAGCATAAGAGATTTGACAGACATGTTAAAATAATTTAGAACCCTGGCTGCTACTTACATTATTGATCATAAGATGCATGATTGTTTTTGGTATCAAATCTCGGATACATTTGTTGATAATAGACATGTAGGAATCCACAAGATTTCGAATTGTTTCCACCTGTCTCTCCAGCTGGGGGTCCATTGAAAAATTGTCTGCTTGGCCATTGTCATCATTTTCAGTCTATACAGAAGGAAAAAAAAGAAGAGTCAAGTCTTTCAGACTGCAGTAAACAGGAAATACATTGGGAAAAAAAAATGGACTTAAACTGTAGTAATCCAGCAACATAACTCGTACAAAGAATGTCTGGAGTTTAAAATGTGAAGTTTAACATCATTAAATTTGGACCTTTAAAAGGTTAATGCAATATGAGATGCAAGACCTTTATCACAAAGTACATTACATATTTCCACACAAATTTGTAATTTTATATTAAAGAAATTTTTCAAAGACTTGTGGTGGTGAATGAAACACCAAGAAATTATCTTGGATCACGTACTGCAATACTTATTATCAAATCTTTTACCATTCAAATTCAGCCAGCTTGACCCATGCCATAAAGCAGCACTGTAAGTCTCAATTTTGAATTTTACCCTCCTATGGGTAAAAAACATCCATGTTATTTAAGGATGACTCAACTGTGACAAATTCTGCAGTTCAACCTCAAACTTGTTAGATGTGAATAGCACCTATATAAACAAAAGATATATGAAGGATAACAGCAAAAGCATCATTGGATCCAGTGCTCAAAGCTCAGCATAACATAGGCTGGATTATATATTAGAGGTCTCTCTTTCACTGGACAAAAAAAAAAAAAAAAAAAAGTCTTTGTATGTAAGCAGCTGACCTAACTAAAGAAAATACTAGAAACTTTAACTGGAAGCTAAAAGGTATGTACTTTGCTTCAGTCTGGCCTGTATAAATATAAGGAAACCTAAAAAAAAAAGAATAGTAGCCTTTTGGTGAAAATCAAACTCCTTTCTGAGGCTCAAAGATGCCAAAAGAATGGAATTTCAACCTGGAAAGTACAAAGAACAACATTCTTTTCCCCAAACTCTGACATACGATACTTCTCCCTAAAAATGACCACCAAAGCCATATTAGCATCAACTATAAAATCTAAACCTGTTCTGCTGGTACCTAGAAGCACAACATGAAGAAACCAAAAGTACTTGCACAAAATGATTAACCCAATAACAAGAACTACTTATATACCAGCCAGACCCCTGTCAGCACAGCTCCATTTACAATATAGCGTTTAGCTAAAATTTGCACATCACTAGTGCTTTACAGATTCCTGGAGCATTTGAAATCGGTAATTAACCCATTAGTGAAAGACCATTAGAGCTAGATATGCAAACATGTCACCAAAGAAGGTTCTGCCTGCATGAAATCCATTCTTGTTGGGCCAAAAAGAGATTCCTAGTTTCATCTCCTATCGCAGGGTCTGCTTCCACTCATGCAGCATTGGCAGGTAGACCACTTTGTATTTACCCCTTGTAAACCACGGCTTGGTCAGTCCAGTCTAAATAAAATGGTGAAGGTTGTGATTTGTTAAGTTATAGGTTTGTTAAGAAATAAGATCTCATGTACCATTTTGAAACAAAACTAAATGTTTGTAAAAGAAGTTTCAAAAGTTCAAATTGTTTTTCATTACAGACGAATTACTAGAAAACCAGTTAATATACGGACTTTAAAAATAATTAGCAGTGCTTCCTAAGAATCTTGGGACTGTGGAGGACACTGAAAGAGCTCTTGAGGAAATAGTGGTTTCAATTCTGTAACACCAGTAGACACACTACCCTATAAACCGTAATCATTTTGTTAATAAACCGCATATGCAAAAAAGTCAGAGCATGCAGATTGAGTATTTTCCTTAGCCTCCACGTCTGCAAAGAAACTAACTATAATTTTCCCTGTGAAATACCAAATAAATGGAAAATCATACATCTCTCATATATCCACAGATTTTAGCAGAGTAACTGTAGACCGAAAATGCCCCCTTCCCAGTTCCCCTGCATTTGACTTATTCTCTTTCTTTTCTTCTTTGCTGTCTATATAAAGTGCAGTTTGTCCATGGATGTTTTTTTCTTTTCTTTTTCTTTTTTTTTTTTTTTTCCTCTTCACTGTTTAAATTACAGATTGCAGTAAGATTCTTAGCTGGCTAAGCAGCAAAGTGACAGATGTTTATCATTATCCTCATCAAGAGAATGTAAAGTAAAAATAGTAATTTGTCTCTGATCTTTAAGGCAAAGGGTAATAGTCTGCAAACATTTAACCTTTTATATACAGGCTCATAGGTGATATTTACAGAAAGTGGATAATACTTCAGGAGCCCGTCTCTTGTTTGAAACTGTAATAGAGCTGACTTCATACTGTTGATTTATTTTCTCTGAAATCAAAAAAGATCAATCTTTCATGAGCTTACAGTAATTTATTATCAAAGCGTCTGGCCACAGTATTCTTAATGATTTGATGTCTCAACTGAAGGCTTTTCATGCCAGACACCATCTTGATTGTATCGCATCACGCACATGGAAATCTATTTCTAACAGATTCCTGTGCTCTACCGTACACCTACTTTCTTTTGTAAGCCGTCTCTGCGTTGTGCCAACAGCGGCATCTGAGAGTAAGCTTGCCTGGGAAAGCTGGGCTTCACAACAAGACAGAAGTGATGCAGACACCCTATTCCATCTCCACGTCATCCTTTCAAAACAGCTGGTTTTCTCACTGGGCATTGCAGTGACTCTAGCTTCAGTGCAAGCCACTCCTCAGCCCGAGTCCCTGCCACTCTGCGTTCTAGAAAGGCTTTTGCAAAGCTGTTGCAATGAATAAACCCAAACCAGGATAAGTAAGAAAACCCTCATATCTCTCTGACCGCTCTTGAACAGAACATCCATGCTGAACAGAAAAGGAGAACGAAGAAGCTGGAAACAGGTTTCTGTGCCTTCTTTCCCAGCAGCCAAGGCAGCCACAGTCCCCTTTCAGTGCTCCTCATCCTCGAGCCAGAACTTGCTAGTTCCAATAGCAAGTGTTAGAGACAGCCTATGAATCTGGGCTAAATATTTGTTCATTTGACTCTTGCTTAATACTGCTATTAGTTGTTGACAGGAATGGAATATTATTACTTCAAATGAACACAACCACAATTACTTTAGGAACCTTTGTAAGCCTCCAACAAAGAAACTATGGAAGAATCTAGAGTGCTAACAAACCAGGTAAGGAAAATTAGGTTCATCTTGGAAAACGCAAATTCAGAATTTCCAATGAAAATACACCAAAGCTACAGAGAAGCAATAAGTGAATAAACACACAGACAAAGAGAAGGTAACATGGAAGCCAGGATGGTCCTTTCATTTATACACACTTACGCGTTGCAGAGAGATAAGGTCCTTCCCTTCTACTTTCCCTGCACGTTAGAAGAATGAAAATAATATCCATTGCTTCTGCTCTGCAGCAGGTCTCACCTGTCTTTCGTAAGCTGCTTTGTGATCCTTGCATGGAAAGGTGCTAGTGAAACACAAAGTATGCATCATTTTTACTCTTCTACCTTTCCTGCATTCAGATACCTTCTGTACTAAGAATGTATTAAGGATTAACTAAAGCGTCATGCAAGAGAAGAGTAAAAACTGTCTGTGAAATCCAAACCACTTAAGTTTGTGAGAATTTTACTGCTGGCTGCAGTGGGAATAGATTTCACCCTACACATGCATTTCTACCAGAAAAGTTATCGGTCTTCTGAAGACTGTAAACCCTCTGCTGCAAAGAAGAATGATTTAGCATGGTACAAAGGGATGTAGGCATGAGGAAGTATGTGCAATCCAAAAAAAAAAAAAAAAAAAAAGGAATAGTATCTCAGAATATCAGGATAATTTTCCTGGTAGTGGGAATTATAAGCATGTTAGGGTCCTAAGAAAAATTCAGGAAAAGTGATTCCTTTCGAAATTCACAGCAAAACTGGCAACATACTGAAAACAGTCCTGAGCTGGCCACACAGAGAGTGCAATACTTCTAATTTCCATGATTTCATTACATTCAGGGCAGCTGCCAGCATATTTAAGAATGTCTTGTATAACATTCCTGATGTCAGTTCCAAGAAGGAGCATTTGTCTAGCATTTTCATTAGAGCAGTGTATCAACCAATTTTCTGTAATCAAAAAGGCATTCTATTAAAAATGACTGAGAGGAAGCAGACTGGAAGGTGACTGACTAAAGGGTAAAAGTCAAAGCAGCAGCAAAGCAACGCTAAGAAATAAGTCCATGGCTGCAGTGAAAAACCAATCTTTTAAAAGCTGCTTTCATATCTTTCATTTACAGATGCAAGTTCGTAACAACAACCAGCACCTGAAGGTGAATTATTCTCTCCAGATTGTATTTATACTTTAATTCACAGATGCTGAATATATAAAATCTATTTTACCTATTCCTGTCCAAGTAAGGTTTTTCTTTAATGTACCAACACTCAGCAGACTGCAGTTGTCCGAACCCCCCCTGCCTTTTCCTAAATCTTTACAACTGATTCTTGATATTCTCTCTTCATTGCAGTTTGATGCTGTATTTATAATTTAGCTAATATACTCTCAGCTGTACATAGTGTGCCTTTTGCCAGAGGACTTCTGAAACCACATGACGGCTTCACACAGTGAGGTTTTCTTACTGGAAGGAACCACAAGTAAATGACAATACATTACTTTTGTGTATTTACAACAAAGCAAGCAGCAGAAAAAGAACATTTCCCGGGTAGCTTGGAAGCTGTCCTTTTCCCTCACAGAGGGTGACTTTGCCACTCTTTTCCATGCTTTCAGCATCTCCTGACTTTGTACTGCTGTTGCCTTACTGAGCCACCCACAGGCTGCCCCTTTCAGCTACTATGCTTTCATTAGCAGCCTTGAACTGCTCTAAGCAGAGGTTATGATCCCGCTTTCCCTTGCACACATGATCTCTCTCACTTCATAACCACGTAGAAGAAAGATATAGCCTAGCTCAATTTCATTCAGAAGTATTTAACTATCTGGATTAGCTTAAACAATCATCTGCTTGGATTCTTCTTTGTGGTTACAGACATTGTATAGCACAGACCATTAGTTAAAACCTTCTGCTGAACCCACATACTGCTCCCTAGATATTTACATAGCGTGAACGATCGCGAACATTCACCATCTATGCTAGGCTCTTTTCCTGCCTTCTTCAATCAAGAAGCTGATTTGGAACTGTGAGACAGAAAGGAATGATGTATTACCAGAACTCTGACACATTTGGAGTTACTTTTGTCTTATAGTTCATAACAGGTTGACAACTAATCATGTCAAATCAATGCAATCTCCTTTTAGAGCACAGATTCAGGTCTTACGGGTAAGATATTAACATTAGATGCCACATATTTCAGACCAGTAAAATCTCAAGTGACATGTTCATAAAGGGAAGTGCGCTCTCCCTGCAGTTACTGGTTGGATGCTCATTTCCATAGAAAAACTGTCAATGGCTCACTGTCAAACTGGAAAACTCTATCAAAGGGACTTTCATACGGGCTGTATTTTTAAATGTGCTTATTAATGCCTTAATGCTCAGGATGGTGGATTATAGCCTTTGCTTATTACAATTACAGATCAGAAGAAACTGGAAGGGGATGTGAATACGTTAGCTGAATTCACAATGATCTGGAGAAACCGTTTAAAAATCTAGATGAAATTCATTATGAATAGAAAAGATTTGACTTGGGCAGGAATACATCAGTTCTAAACATACAGCATGAGAATGGCCACTTAAGGAGCAGTTCAGCAGAAAAGGAACTGTGTCTATAGCACAATATAAACAGAGTATTAGTCAACAATGTCTTGCTGTTATGAAATCAGTACAAGAATTGTGCATCTAATTCTGATTATCACACTACCAAAAATTGGTGGCACATTTTGAGTGTGTTCAGAGGAAGCCATTGAGGAGGATGCTCAGGGCTCTGTAAAATATTACCTGAAAGGAAAACCTAAGATCACTTGGGCCTGATGAGTTCACAAAAAAACCACCTGTAGAAGGGCAGAAATGAGTGTCTTTGTGGATAGGAGAAGATGTTGAACAAATGTGGGAATTTGGAAAGTGTGAGATGGTAAGAACAGTGAAGCACAGAAATAGATGGGTAGGAGAGTTGCAGATCTCCTCCAAAGGTTAGACCAACATCCCTCAGAAATTACCTAGGTAAAGAGATCCTGCCTTGAGGCAGGGGAAGGAAGTAAACAATCTCTTCCAGGCCTTGCACCCAGTGGGTGATACTGGGTGCAAAGACGCATGAAATTACAAGCTGACAACACTGCAACAAGAAAGGGTGTTTCTGAAAATAAAATAAAATAAAAGAATTACAATATATTCTACCTTTGCAAAAATCAAGTAAAAAATAAAACATTGCCATGAATAGCCATCTCCCCTCAAAGAATTTAAACTCCAGTTTCACCATTTGCTGCCATGTACATCTCACACAAAGGACTTTTACATAACCCTCCCTATGCTGCAAGTTTTGATTCGGTGCCAACAGCTGCTTCATGCTTTTCAGAACAGACTGCTGGACAAGCAAAAGCAGAAAGAGGCTGGCATAAGCAAAACAGCACCTTTGTTTATAAAACAAATACTACTTTGGAATCTGCAAACTTTTCAGTCAAAGAATTTCCTTGTCATAACAACACATGAAGTGCCCCATATTTATAAGAGCACATTAGAAAAAAATCTAGGATGTGAGATACTATTGGCACAATATTTGCCATTATTTCAGTGTGGAAGGAGGTCAGTGGATCTTGGGAAGTCTCAAATAGTAGAGAGTTACCCAGGAATTCAAGTCATGATGATAAAGACTCGAAGTGTGATGATTAGCCCAAAAAATGTTCAGGCTGAAATTTATTGTGCGTTTGTTACCAAGTGCGTGAAACACATTCCCAGAGACAACAGCCCAATCCAGCAGTGGACATTAACTGTAAAGGGAACAGGATCATTTGCTGTGAAAGAAGGTAATCAATGGGTGGAGGCATCAACTAGACATCTGAGGATTAAAAGATTAAAGCTCCTGGCTGTGGTATGCAGTTCCCCTAAGAAGGAAAATAAAGAGAAGTCTTGGAGCATCTACCAAAGATGATGAAAATAGAAAGCAGGAGAATTAGTCATTTGTGATGCTGATGAGAGAAATATTAAGAGTCATCACAAAGACTGAAATAACACCTTGCCATTGATCTCTGTTATTTGTCTCCTTACCAAAACCAGTCTTAAAAGCAATGTTGGCAGAACTGATCACTATTGAGGACTTTTACTTAGCAGTAACAATGAAAGAGAGGGTCCCAAACAAAATTTTCCTTATTCCAGTAACAGTGCACAGGCCTCAGCCTCAAGAATACATATTTAAAAGATAGCTTATGACTTCACGTGTCTATGTGTTTAATACAGAAGAGTTGCGTGGTTTTCACAAAATGTGATCCTTTCAGAGGCAGGCACCCAGAAGAAAGAATAAAAATCACAATTCTGTTTTTCCTAGGTCCTATACTGAGCTCCTATTTCATGGTTCCCCTTCCAGTTGAGGTGATAACTTTTCAGTACTTACCAGCCTGGTTTAAATAAACTTGAATACAGGAGGAGAAGGGCAGCGTGCATATCTGCCTGCGCGCTTGGAGGGATGGACTTGGAGGAGGCCTTGTAGTGGGGGAGCTCTGTACAGCATCCAGTGCAGGGGCTCTATAAATTACAGCCTTGTCCTTTATTTTTAGTTGATCTAATGCTATGTGTCACCTATAACTGCACTCTTTTCCATAATTAATGATGCCTAGGAAAATATTCTAAAATTCTCCTCTGATAAGCACCTAGACAAACTTGATGTTTCCTCTCTGAGACGAAAAAGAGGACGTTAAGCTGTTTTCACCCCCACATCCCTCGAGCCATGAGAAGTACCAGATCCATCTCTGCTGGGCCAGACTAAGCCCTGGTTCACCACAAACTCAGTGCAGTACCGACAAATGATCTCCATAGTAAATGATGCAAATAAGAAATGTCAGCATGTTCCAAAATTCCTCACTTAATCTTATTGCCAGTTGTATAGTCTGGATAATCAGTAAATAAATCCCTGTAACTTTGCTCAAATCCTTAGGGGCTGAATACACAGAGAGCACTTTCTAATTCATTCTCATTAACCTCCCCAGCTCTAAACGAAGCAATTTCCTACTTTTCTTAGCATCTGATTTTTCCACTGGCCTCTGCAACACCTGATTTAGCAGCAATGATTTCTCACTTGTGATTTCTGTTTCTAACTGGCATTGTTCTTTCTCCTCACACATATGCTTGCTGGAATAGCACGAATCAGCAAGATTTAAAACCTCCCATTCTCAAGTTTGAAGCCCCTAAAGGGAAATTGCAGTTGTGATGCCAAGGAACACAGTCGTACGTTATTTGACTTTTCTTCAGCCAGGCTGACAGCAGAGGGGGAGAGAGGGAGGAAGGAAAGGGGAAGGGAGAAGAAGATGGCATTTTAATAGCACCCACACTGATTTCACACAGTTGGATCACTGTGCTCCAGAGCGGCACCATTTCCTTTCCCCTTTGCCTCGCGTTCAGTCAATACTGCTAAGCCAGGCTCTACGGGAAGGATTCTCAATCTTTTTCTCCCAGCACGGACCACAACTTAGTGCAGAAATCTGTCTTGTGGACACCTCCCCTCCCAGGCTAGCTGGCTAGCCCCCCCTTTACTCCTATTTTTGACAGGTCATTACCAACTCAAGCGTTGCACAGACCACCCCACCCACATCCCAGATATGACTAAATGGGCCAACATTCCTGCCACGACAAGATGGATTTATCCCCCCATCTCTTGTCCCGATTCTCGTAGACTCTGTAACACCCCCAGTAATGGCTTATCTGAAAAAAATTAATAACAGGAATGTATTTAATCTAATTTAGCAAGTGGACATACAAGAACCATCAGCGTCTTATGTAGATAAATCTACCTTTCCCGGATGTTAGTCATGCGCCAAACATATCTTGGCCAGAGTTCTTGTCAAAACATTTCATTTGATAATTCAGGTCTGAAGATTCAAAGCTCTCATACACATTAATCGTTTTTCCATAAGCCCTCCATCAGGCAGAGTGACAGTGGTCTACAAATTCTGGCAGGAACTCTTACCCCAGTAAAGCATCACCGATCACCACCATCCATACTCCCCATTTAAGAACTCCTTTAACTATGCAAGTAAAAATTTGAGCTGCAACATTCCTGTGGCAGAAAAGCCTCAAAACAGATCAGGAGAGAAATCTGAAAACACCGAGAGCTTTACTGAAATGTAACAAATATTGCTAAACAAAAGAAAATCATCCATCCAGAAGCATTTTGCATTCGTGCCACAGGAACAGAAATTGAAAATTATTGGGTAAAATTATTTTCAGGGAAAGAAATGAGTTGTGAGCAACTATGCTGCACATAATCCTGGACCCCAAAGGAAATTAGATACTGCTTTACAACATAGCTTCCATTTTGTATAAATATGCTAAAACCCTTCTAAGTATTCTACAAAACCAATAGAAAATAATTTTTTTTTCCTCCCTAAAATAAAAGCGAATTGTATTTAAGAGACAGTGAACTTCCGGTAAGTTAATACACATACCTGTAAGCAACAAACATAAACACTTCATGTTATAAGACCACATGCTTGTTGGCACAACCTCAATTGAAACTATAAAGTCTAAAGCTTAAGTCACTCTGCCCTCCTCTCTATGGGGAAGTTGAAGGACATCAGTGGTTAGCACTCTACCCTGAACAGACGCAATACGGAGTTTACCTTTGCAGCTGAGAACACCTGGCTTTATTGTTGCTACAAACAACCCTAACCTCGCACTTCCGTTGGATATTTTTGCAAATTAACTTTTTAAATTATCTATGGCATTTTCAGTTCAAAGGTTTGTTCCCCCCGCCCCGTTACTCATCAGCAGTAAAAGGTAAAGTCAAGACTCATTTGACAGCTGTCATTTTTCAGCTCTTGCAGAGCAAAGTACCATCAAGGAAGCCCGTCCTTGTGGCAGCACGGTGAAAACACAAATTGCTTTCAGACAGGGAACAGTAGCTCACAGACACGCTCCCAAGAATTAGAACTTTTTTTGTCAAGAAGAGAGAAAACTGCCACAGCATTATAGGGCTAGCCCCTTTCTTTTAGAGGCTTTATGGCCACTGAGCAAAGCTAGGCAGTAAGAGCAGTGATTTAACGTATCGTCCCAATGACTGAATGTCTCACAGTACAGTTACAGATAGAAAAATTTCACTCTTCTTCCCCCATGGCTCTATTTTAAAACATTTTCTGTAATAAAATTACTGTGAGACAGCTAAATCCAAGGGCGGGCATGGAACTTGAACCCATGGCCTTCTGGCTTAGAGGTGAGACTATTCCTAACTGAGCCAAAGCGACACATACATAATATGCTTTCAAGGTTTTTAGAGAGCTCTGTCATGATTTAAAAACACTAAGTCTTTGTGGTATAAACCACAGCTCAGGAAAGAACTGGGGCTCCCTTTTTACTGCTAATTTTAGCCGATGAATTGTTTATAATCTCCTGCAAAATACATGAAGCCTTATTCTGCCTTAAGCTAAGAGAGAACAGCCTTTCAAAACTGATTCTTAATTATAATGTTCCCCTGCTAGATGGGATGGAAGCAGGTTCCAAAATTGTGTCAGAGTATATGAAGTGATAAAATGAGGATGGGTGAGCTATTTTTAAACACACTCAAAGACTTTGAGGTCAAAATCCCTGAATTTATAGCCTTATGGCCATATTAAGACTCATGAATTAATAAGACCTGCATGGTGAGATTCAAATATCATTTCATTTGAGACAACCTCAGGCTTCAGAGCATGTGTTCCCTACCAGTCTGCTTGCCAAACTGGGGCCCCCCAGGGAGCCACCTTTAAGCACAGACTGTATCCCTCCTGTACACAGGCATTTGGGAGACAAAGGGGATGAGATACTTCCATCGCAGCATATTCCCTTCCCCTCTCTTCTTCCCAAGACGTTTTGCCTTTCCAGATGAGCAGGAAGCAAGTGGGTTGGAGAGAAAGCCGAGGAGTCTTAGGCAAAAGCACGTAATTGCTCCTTACTCTACCTGGTCTGGAAAGCTAATAGAGCCTCAGGCCCTGGTGATATTCCCAACTCGCCACAGTCGCATTTCCCATTTGAAGAGGGCAGCTGCTGGCACTGCCCGGGGAGCTCCCTGCTCGGGGCCAGGGTGGAGAGCTGCTGCTGCTGCCCAGGGACATTCAGCTGGTTTACACAAAAGCGATCCTGCCTTCTCCTACATGGTTTCTTCCCCACTGCAGGGAGAGGGGCTTTAGAACAACTCCTGAAATAGGTTTTAGAAATACTTTTTAGAAAATCCAGTTTTCTAACAAAATCATTGTTCCGTTCATGGAAATAAACCACATACAGGCATCACCTGGGAAGGAACTGGCACTGCCTTTGTGCCCACAAGTTTCCCAGCACTGATGAGTAACGCTCCTCCTCTCAGTTTTGACTCGTGGCAGCATTTGGCTATGTGAAAGCTGTCACACTCTATACAACACATTGGTTTCTTTCCAATAATGATCAATGTACACCATTTTTTTTAAAAAAGCTTCCAAGTGAGGAGAAGCAAACTGGACAGAATTTCCCTGCCCTACCAGTCAAAATGGAAATAGCTCTCGTACT